>NW_027192586.1:492109-541658 GCF_042370625.1 Thermothelomyces heterothallicus | reverse complement strand
CACACGAGCGTTACTAGGCCTGGAAGGTGGGGAGTGAGACTTAGTTATGACCAACGGGGTGTGGTTAAAGCACGTACCGAATCACCATGCGCCCATCCTCGGGTGTGAGGGAGTGGCAACAAGGAGCGGAAAGCTGCGGCGTCTTGTCTCAAGCGTGTCACATGGAGAGGCGAACAAAAGGAGGCGTTCCCGCCTACTCGGCCGCTGCGCCAGGACGGTATGGCGACCATGATATGGATGACAATCCTTCTGACCTTGCGAGCAAGCCAATGTTAGGATTGAACGCGTGGGATTGACGACCCAGGGGCACCCTCTGAAGCTGCCATCGGGGTCTCGGGATACAGCAACCGTGTCATATGGGGGAAGATCATCGCGGTGCAAGTCATGGCCAATAGCAGGCCTCGGAAAAGGCGCGCGACAGACACCGAGATGTCAGTGACAGCCAATGAGGGACTCAACGCGTGGCGGATATTTCCAAGCCGGGAGCTAAAGCTGCCTCTGGCCGAAGTGTGGCGCTGTGCAAAGCGGCCAACCACTCGGTTACCAGAAGCCATCCAGAGTTCTAAGGCATGGAAGGCGAGGGAGAGCGGAGCGGCGGCTCGGTTAGACCCAGGCCCTCATTGGCGGCAGTTGGCGTACTGCCACGTTTGAAACACTTAAGATGGAGGCGGGTACAGAATCGGTGCTCTGGCATTCACTGTTAATGCGGAGGACTTGGAAGCCTGGCAGTCTGGAACCATCAAAAGTCGCAGGCCGTGACTTTTGAGTTAACTGCAGCAGGGAACGGCCGGATCCCTGCACTTTCCAGACATATCAGCCTAACTATCTCGTCGCTTCCACCTGTTGGGAGATGGAGCTGCCCGCAGCCAGTAGCTAGCTAATGGCAAGGTACGCCCGCGTGAAATTGTTGTCTGCCTAGAAGGTACGGTTATAGGTGCGAAGGTATGGAAAGAGCCACAACCGTGACCTTCCCCGTTGGCAACCCCTGGTACCTACCACCTTCCTTGAGCTACCTTGAGCACCTCAGGATAACTTGAGTACCTAGGTCTCTCTTCAATCCAGATTCTTCCTTCTTCCCGCCAGGTTTTAGTCTTGGCCAACAGCGGAACAAATTAATAATTAACCGTTGTGAGTGTTGTAGGTTGGTGGTCAACGGACCCCCTTGGGCTCTCATCAGAAATAGCGTAATTAGCAGTCACGGAGTCTGACTTCGCCTCAAGTTCGCAAGAATTTCCGCCTCGTGTGTTTAGCGAACCCCGCGACTTCGCATGACCCAGCCTTCCAGGATGTCGTCTCGGCGCTCTGGGCCTCATTTCCTCTCGTTGAATGTTGGTCGACTCGCAATCAACCCACGCGCCCGCCTTTTGCCCGGATCCTCCCACAGCCACACATCCTACACCGTGGCAAGGGATCCGGAGAGAGAGACAACCGCCCTCGCACATGTTTTCCGCGTGACAGTAATCTTGGTCCGAGAGGGAGCCTTCGCCCCGCAGGCACTTCAGATCAAACCACGTTACCAAGGGCCAAAGGGCAGACTGGGGCTGGCTGTCCCTGGCCTTGTTCGACTTGCGTTCGGGTCCCGTTCCCGAGCAGACACCGTGGGGGAATCCTAAAATATCCAGCTAATTAATCATACTCTACAACAGTGGGCGGCAGGATTTTCCTACCCCAGCACGGTGGTGTCGGCGCTACCAACAGCGCTACCAACAGCGCTGCTGAACTGTCCGAAGCTCTCGAACTGACCGTGCTCTTGGTCGCGAGAATAAGCGCGCCACTACATTTCAGCGCTTATACGAAGTAGGTAATAGCGTAATTAATGAGTCAGCCCATCTCTCTGCGCGTTCCAAGAGTTATTGCGACTCCGCCTAACGGCCCCTCTTCGCTTCTTTGCTGCAGATGAGTATCGCGCCGGGGTGCAGACTGGATGGCTCGGTTGCGCCTGGATTCGATTGGGTTCCGGTGGTCTGGTCAAGTCGCCGAAGTCAACCCTGTTTTTTTTCAAACTCCACCGCCGGCTGGCCGGCTGACTGGCTCGCCTCCCTCGGCGGCACACCGCCATCGACTTCTGGACGAATCTTTGTTCTGCCGATTCTGACAAACGAGTTGGTCATTCAACGGACTCGGGGAAGCCATCGTCGGCCTCGCCGTCGACGCCACTGGGCTTCGTCGGAGTCAGACACCCATGCCGTGGCCGGGATCAACCAGGATAGGATAGCGTATCCGCGGATCTACAGTTAGCTGCCGTTGGCAGGGTCAATCGTGGCCGCGGTGGAGAGAGGGAGGGGTTCGATTGTTTGCGCACTCCCCTACAAACACCAACACCGCGCAAACAGCCGCGGCGCCGTGCCGCTCTGGTTAGCGTGGTGCTGTGTCATGATAGTGTAGCTGGCATTCCGGGGAGACAAGGAAGGAAAAAAAAAAAAAAAAAGGGTCGATGTTCGCCCCGCTTGGCCCGTTTTCAGAAACGGCATGACTCCGTACCCCTGCAGCATGGTGCCTCCACACTCTCTCGTCGTCAAGCTCGCGGATGCTCCCCGTTGACCATCGACCTTCACCCCGGTCTTCCCCCCTTCCCCCCTCGAAGTACCAAGATGACTCGATGCAACCGGGAGTGCTCCGTTACTCCCCTTTACAACATTTGTGTATTATTCCCGCTTCTCGCTCCTTTAACCTGCGACGAAACCCATATAAGTAACCTCGTATAGGTAGGTACCTTGTATTATTTTCACGTGCGTGATTGTCAGAAGCGCTGATCTAACCGTGATCCATGTAGATGTATGTATATACGATGATAATAGATACTAGGGAGAGCCGGTTGACCTCCTCCCCTCCGGGGTATCCTCCGCTTTAACGAATAAAAATGGTCCACTGTCCTGGTCGAAGAAGATACGTAGACTGGGCGTGGGCGGCCCAATGAATGACATATCTTGATAATTACGGTCAGTGGTGGGCTGTCTCGGCGCCACCCAAATTACTAAGCCAAATCTCTCGTTCTCCCTTACTCCTCCCCTTCCCTCCGAGTCCATCTTCTCAGTTTACCAAACCTCCCTCTTTTTCGGCTTGTCTCGCCGATCGTGTTTGATAATGCTGGCATCCCGACTTGAGAATGCATTTCTCACAAAGTAAGTGAAACCAAGAATGGTGGAATTTTCAAACAAAAATAAATAAATAAATAAGAATTGTCGAGCAACAGCGCGCCGTTATTAAAGAATTAATTAAGCGCCGTTTTATGCAGATGCGAGAGAGACGCCAGCCCGTAATAAGGACAACACTACGCGTAGTGTATGCACACCGCACCGCCCGGCGCAGCCCAATGCCGAGGGAGGAAGCTACTGAGCCGACCAGCCCACCACCACAGCAGCACGCAATGTTTGGGAAGGGAGAAGAAAATATGACCAGTCCCTTTTTCCCTACCTCCCGGTCGGCCGCGCCGCTGCAGAGCAGCGACCAACGGCGCGTTCTGATTGCGTCCCAGACTGTCGGGTCGAGCACTAATAGCGCACAGCGCGACCAAAGCAGACAATGTTTCGGTTGGTCTGTCAGTCGGACGGTCAGCCATGCGAACTTTTGCCCCCCTTTCCCCAAACCCTCCGTTGCTCCCCCCTTTCCTTTCCCTTTGGACCCCCCTGATCGGCCGTGGTTCCCTTAATCGTTGTATCTGCGAAGCGCCGCGAGACAAGAACAGGGGAGACTGCCATGACAGCTCTTTTTTTTTCCCGATGTCGCCTTCACCTCGGCAATCATTCCTCCGAGTTTGTAACCCGTCTTTGTCAGTCGTGGCCTGACTCCTTTGATCGGATCCTTCGGCTGCTAATTGTGCGCTACACATTTTCTTGGCATCCTTCTAAGACAATGTCTCGAGGACAACGACATGCGGGGAGCTGCCCAAGATGGAACAAAGCGACAGGCCGCGAACTCGGTGTGAGCTGGAGATATCGTAATAAGTGCTCGAATCCATTTACAAGGCCAGGTAGACCATTTTGTACCAGTAAAAAGACCATTCAACCCCGTGAAATCAAGGGCATAATTGATAATATGCCTCAATAGATCCAAGCAAAGTGTATCAGACAGGTAATAGCGACAACAGATTGAGCGATCCCACAAGATGGTCAGCAAGAGTAGAAAGATCAAAAAAAAAAGAAGTAGTAGAGGACCCTTCCGAACCGATATTGTCTTCGCCCTCAGATCCCTATCTGGGTATTATAGAGTAATAACACGGACAGAGAGAGCCGGCCTTGACGACATTGTGTTTTCACCTTGGTACCGACAGCGGCGCGATCGAGTTGCACACGTGGCACTGAGCGCTGTCCATGCGGGAGTGAAGTTTCCTGCACCGACATACCCACATGGCGTCGCCCTTCTTGCGCGGTTTCTGCAGCTCAATCAAGTCCCCCGGCTCGTAGAAGCCCGCCTTGAGTCCGCAGTCGACGCAGAAGCGCCGCTGGCCGTACGTCCTCTTCGCGCGCGGGTGCATGTGTGCGAATGGGTCGTCGCTCGAGGCGGGGCTGCCGCCACCGCCTACTGCACGGCGACCTCGGCCGGCTGTGGAGGAGGAAGACGATGAGGAGGAGGAGGCGGCTCGGAGGCTGCTCCGCGTCAGGCTGGGGTCGTAGTGTGGGTTGGCGGAAGGCGACCGGCTTGGTGACGAAAGGGTTGAGGACTGCTCTCGCCTCTTTGTTGTTGTTAAGGTACTCGTAGTATTACCGCTGGCTTCTTCAGAGTCGTCCTCTTCTCTGAAGACCGATGGAGTGTGTTTTTGGGCCTCGAACTGGTCGAATCCCTTGAAACGGAAACAATGGTAACACGCGAAGAAATTGAAGTCTTTTCCGGGTTTCTTCTGCTCAGGCGTGTCCCCAGGTTCGTCGTCATCCAAAGGTTCGTGGCCTCTGTTCCTCTCGGTGTTCAATATTTCGGCCACTTTCCATTCATGACTGAAGTTATCCGGGTGGAAGTTGTGCAAGAACCACTGGCAGATTCTGGTGGCCTTCCAGCAGTGGTACCACGTCACATACTTCTGGATGCGGTGGATGACGTCGGGCGAGAGCCTTTGCATACCGTTCAGAAACCAGTTCGCATCGTTGTTCCGTGGTCGGACCTGATATGAGGTCGAGGGTTGAGAGGAGTGGCATGGCGTGGTCGAACCAAACATGGGATGCCAGGTCTCGTAGGAGAACGACGACGGTTGGTGGTGCAGAGCGTCGACGGAGTAGGCGCCGTAGGGCGACGGCCGCGAGACATCCCTCGAAGTCTGGTACGATGACGGGTAGAAGGGAAGCGAAGAAGGAGCTTGTGCTTGGAGGAGTTGTGACGGCAGCGGATGCGCACGGAACGTAAACGGCTGCTCGTGGGCGATTGCTGGGCAATGATTTCTCGAATATACCACGGCGCCTGTCCCCGAGTCGGAAGAAGTGCTGGATGCGGGTGACACGGTGCGGACGGCGCCGACATTGTCGGGCGGAACGGTGCTGTATGGCACCGAAGAGGATCCGGAAGAAGAGGTGGATGAGACCGAGGATGAGCGCGGCTCGAACGGAGGCCTGGGCGGTGTTTGGAAGGCGTAGTAACCTTCGCTGTGGTACACCATTTCGCTGCTCGGGTTGGAGATGCTAAGTGTCGGAAAGCCAGGGGCTGGCGCGAGCAGTCGTGGGTTGGAGCCTTCAAAGGGATGCCTTTGGTGATAGGTGGTAACTTCCGTCATTCTCTCGAGTCGTGGAAGAAGGTGGCTAGCAGATGTTCATAAGACAAGTGGAGGGAGGGGAGAGCAAGCGGCTTAAGACCCCCGGGTCTGGACCTTTTATACGCCCAGTCGGCAAAGAGTTGTTGTTGCGCAAGAGAGAAACGGTGGGATATTGTTGGCCTGGTCCCGGAAGCGGTGACAGACTAGGCTGAATATTCGAGAGAGACCAATCACTTATCAGGGCCGATTTGGGAGGCGTCGTGCCTGTCTCGAACGGCACGGCCTCACCACGGGGAAGGGTACTGCCAGGCGGGATGGCTGAGCTCACGGGGAATTTGATGAGGTCTAGCAGCTCCCTGGGAGAATCGATCTGTGTGGAATTCTTCTGGGAGGGCAATAGCAGAGATTGAGAGACGAAGGCTTTGCAAAGATTCCGCTGTGCGTGCAAAAGAGCCAGCGATGACAGTGGAGCGCCTGGAGATGGCTCGATATAACCACTGATTGCTAACTTGGTGATCCGGGGCGGGAGACAACCCGAGACTTGGCTCTGATCATCTGACAAAAACGGAACGCGGCCAGCCGGGGCTTACTGCGTATGTCGACTCGAGTGCAGGTACCCCGAGCTCAAGGGCCCCTGGATGGCCGGAAGAAGCGCCCGCGAGCTAAAGCCGCCTTTGTCGGAGAAGTCTCCGACGGGGGGGCGGGGGGCGTGGCCCACCTGCGTTCACGCCTCGATTAGCAACACCCTCTAAGACTTGCAGGAGCGAATCGACGCGACCAAGGGGGGTAACGTTGCCGGAGCGAGTCCCGTGGATGTCGCCGTTGGCGAGATCCCCGCTGGTGGCGGAACCTACTACGTACAGTACAGTGCCCAACCCCGATGGGGAGACAAAGGGTGTGCCTGGAAATATTCTGAAAAAACAAAACTAAACGAAATGAAATAAACGGTGAATGTATGGCCCGCGAGACTGTGAAGAGCTAACCGTTTTGTTCATGCAATTATGCTACGTGCCGGCATCCGGGCTCGAGAATTCGGGACGGATGTGCTCGTGGCAATTGTGCTTTTTCAAGGGTGTTCCATGTGGTGTGTAGTCGTAGCAAACGTCTCAGGCGAGCATGACGGGGAAGTAGATATCGAGGGCAGACGGAGACGAAAGAAATAAAGGATAATCTTTTTTGAGAGCTCGGGATTTAGGAAGAGAAACCTGTGGGGGAAGAAATCTTCGTCGGGGAAGGGCCGCCCTGGGAGGTGTACTTGTACTTAATCTGCGCAAGGTATAAGTAGTAGTAATGCACACTCAAGTACTGGTACTGCATCATGTGTGTACTATGTTACTTTGGCACTTTGGCCGTGACACTCGGGGATGCCTCCGGTAATTAAGGTAATTACATACTTTACACTACCCAGCGTAGCCGAACCAGCGCCTCTGGCCAGCACCTATCTAGGTGGCAGGCTTTTGACCTGCTCATGTGCCTTTGTGATTGCAGAGGTGCTTTGTGTGCCTGCGTTACACTTGATATCCGTCACCAGCGCGATGATTGCTTCCTGGCGGCTCTGCAATTCCCGGTTTCAGGCATTATCGGAGCGGCCTGGAGGAAGCTCGTTTATCACACGGTCCTTGGAGCCGATCTTCTCTCGCAGGCGGGTCTGACAGGGGTTGGCGACGGAGGGGGAGCACCGGGGCGAGTCGGATGGAGATCTGCCTGCGCTGCTAGCCTAACTTGGCTCAATCCGTTACCTCTTCTTCCATCCGTCTCAAGCAGGTACATCTCGATCCGGTTCTGCAGAGTAGTACTGTACGGCTAGCGCAATCATACGAATATGCTTCACATCAGCAGCTCGCACTTTCCTTACGCTTGGATACCTCGTTGTAGTGTAGTTTTCCAAGGCGCTCCTTACCTTAGCTAGGAGTGAAGAAATATTATGACACGTGTATCGGAGGAGGTATATAGATGGAGGAACCGGAATTCTGTCGCGTACCCCTCTGTAGGTACATGTATGTACCTTCCACTCTCCGTGAGCAATTTTGTACGACCGAACGGGAGAGAAAGAGCCAAGGAGGGCATCCCACGGGAATAGCACTGCACGTTACAATTGAAGGGCATAAACCCGGGCTTGCTGCTCAACAAGGTCTTGTGCAGGCGCGAGGGGTGACCTGCGGCCTATGAAAGTAGCAGGCCCCAAAATCTGTCCGACCAACAGCTTCTTGGCGCCACCTTGGCAACGAACCACATCACGTTGTTTGCTCGAGTACACAGTTTTGCACTGTGTTACCGCTCTGTCGGGACGATGCACGACGGCTGATTGGGTGCGGCTTGTGCGGGCCCTGCGGGTGCGCTCAAGGGCCGCGGCCAAGGGGATCGAGGGAGGAAGGGCTGAATCTGGCTGGCGCATTTTTATGGACAAGTGATTGGGAAATCCCTCGTTAGGACAACCGTTTTGTGCGCAAGGTTTTGCAGATCTCCAAAGCTTGGGATATCTTGTTCCCGTCCGTCTGGCTTCTTTGCTGAGCGGCTCCGTTGGAATTAACAGGATTTGTCATGTCGGCCCCGTTGCCTTTTCCAGCCATCGTTTCAACGATCTGGTCCCAGCGGAGTCGAGAGCAACGGAGAATGCATTTCATCGAATGCCACGTCATACAAGAGTCCGCAGCAGAGAAACGGCGCAGCAGAGCTTGCGCGCAGGGACGGCACGTTACACACCTCCACGCGCAGGTTCCCCATCTCTATCACGCCGGTGATGGCTTATGGCCCGTCACGAAAGCCGAGGTGTGAGCGGCTCCCTGTTTTGCCGCAATCAGAATCGAGCTTTTAAGGGAACCGTTCGGGTCAAGTATGCGGGTCCCATATTTCCGTGCTGAATGGCGAGTAAAATTCACGCTTCTCAAATCGGAAGGAAGGAGCTGGAGGACTTCTGGCAGCCTCAGCGCAGCCGCCGGAAAATGACATTCGGCGCCCCAGGCAGGCGCCTGCAGCACCAAGCGCCGAAAGTTTACGCACTCGTGATTATCGACGGGCCCTTGAGCATCATTGAGGGCTTCACGATGTTGAATAACAACAAAGGTACCCTCGGTTTCTGCCGAGCGGAAGTCACCATTGCCACGTGATCCGCGCCATTGATTCTACACTCCACGCCTCTTACTACTTCGACTCGAACGCTGCCACTGCTATCGATTAAGTGTCGCTGCTCGCATATTCCAAATAAAACGGTATTCTGGGCCCCTGGTCCCCCTCGCAAGAGTTTCAAGTTTTCGGTCATTAGGTTGCCGCCACCTTCTCGTTCCCGCTCTCGGTCCAGCAGCCAGGTGTCTCGGCCGCTCCGGCATCAAATCGCCGAAATCTTTCGGCCAGGACAGTAGCGAAAGAGGTGCGGAAACCGACCAGCAGATTAAAAAAGACATGCAAAACAATTCGACCGTCTGATCTATTTTCGGCAGAGGCGCATACAGGCGCGCACACGCACACCCACAACTTCTGGGGAAAAAAAAAAGAGAGCGAGAGAGAAGAAGGCTGCCAGTGGGACTGAGGCGCTTAGAATACTGATTCTCAGCACTTTTTAGTTCCGTTCGATTTGGTGTCTGTGGACCGAGAGCTGTCCGCGTCCCGCCGCCTGGTTGCTGTTTGGCTCACTCAGCACTGTCTGCGCGCTTCTGGTTCCCATTCCAGTGGACTGTCATTGCTGCTGCGTTCACCCAGTCTTTTGGCTTGGTCTTCCTTGCTGCAGGCTGCTGCTCCGACACTCTGGAACTGTGGAAGGATACCTCACGCCACATTGTACCTCATGTCCTTGATCGAGGCTGAGCCTTGGGGGGTGCGAGTCTAACAAGAAGGCGACGCGGAACTTCAGATATAGCCTTCATTCACGCCACCGCAGCGGCTGAGACTGCATGCAAATCACACACACTGCCGCACCGCCCTTATCGACCACCGCCTCGAGCGAGAGGAGAGAAAAGGGAGAGGTAAAGCCTGGCTAGGGATATGTCGGTAGAGGTGAAAGGAAGAGCCATAGGCCTTGTCGGCCATGTCCACAAATGCAACCTGAAACCTGGCAACCTCCCCCTTCCCCTCCCCTCTCCCTACTCTCCTGAAGGGAGGTGGCCGCGGGCAGACGAGTCTCCCCGTGCGCCACATCGTGGTCGTGTCGGCGAGGCAGGATGAGGTTCATGTGTTCCAATGTCTCAGCAATGCACAACAGCCCAGCACCCTCCCGGAATCAGTATCTCATGCATGACCTGGCAGTCTGCCACCGCACTGTTAGTTGACGCCAGTGACCCAGCCTTAGTGTGGTCTTCTCCAGCCCCATCGCACAGCACAGGGCACACGGTGGCTAGCTCGACGGCCCGCCCAAATGATCACCTGAGAGGCTGCTCTACATGCGAATAATACCGCCATCTTGGGCAGGTAGAAGCCACTGTGACTGGTCGGTTTTTTTCCCACATTTGTAGAGCACTCATCCTGAGCCACCGAGCTTGACTGCCTTTCCATTGGGCTCGGCAAAAGGACCTTATACTGTCCACCCATTCGGCTCAGAAGCAAACGGAATGCTAGCAGCTCCGTTAAGGAAACGTTTGCAACACTTCTGTTTGCAACCTCCTGATAAGACGACTACAACATCGGTACTTTACTTGCCTAGATACAATATAACAAGTTCCCTTTCCTTCAACAGCTTCTAGGGAAAAGCACCAACAAGTTACAGTCGCCTGGGCTCTGACGCAATGCTAAGACACTGGCGGGCGGCGGTGTCCCTTTGCTCTCGCCGCCATGATACCTGCTGAGGTTGTGTGGTCAGCCTTGAGTCGAGAGTTTACGCACAGAGCAATGGCTCTATAGACCTGCTTCTGCCGATACTGAACATGATGATGAAGCTTCTGGCCGGCCTTGTCGTCCCGTCGGGTCCTGGCGGTGTTGCGTCCACGGCGCACCTCTTCACAATCTTGATCTTTGGGAGCGCAGTCATGATCAGGATCCTGACCGGACACCTGCCGTGTGGGCACCATGAACATAGGAGGATACGCTTCCAACGTGGTCGGTGTTATTTTTTGATCGGCGTCAGAAGCAAGGAAGCATCGATCCGCATCTAGGTGAGGGCGTCGCAGGGCTGTTGTACAGAGATTTCAGCGACAGA
Organism: Thermothelomyces heterothallicus; assembly: GCF_042370625.1. Taxonomy (NCBI): domain Eukaryota; kingdom Fungi; phylum Ascomycota; class Sordariomycetes; order Sordariales; family Chaetomiaceae; genus Thermothelomyces; species Thermothelomyces heterothallicus. The sequence continues at coordinate 530,856 of NW_027192586.1, read as the reverse complement.
GAGCGCTTATCGTAGGCGTGATGAAGTCTATTGTGGTCGTGATCAACCTCGTGCGTACGGCTTCCATCCCATCGTGCGAGCGAGCTACCTCCCCCCCCCCCCTTTTTTTTTTTTTCGCCGGCCCTCTCCCCACTTTCCCCCGTATCCGTACACTGAGTTGAAACCAAGGGATAAATAAGGTAAGTACGCAGCATTCGTCAGCCGTCACTACGAATAAGTGACGGAAGCACCGTGGAGTCCTCGTCCATCCTCCAAGTTCCCACCCGACATACCGGCCTTAGCTCCCCTGACTTGACAAAGGGAAACTGTGCCAGTCATCCCTCCAATCCTCAGCTCTTCTGGGCCACAACTCGCTCCACACATCGGTACCAAAGAACCAGTCATATTCGAACTGCTCCAGCTCGGCTCGTAGGACCCCTAGCTCGTCTCGCAGGTAATCCCTCTCCTCCTTGTCCATGCCAATCTCGCGTACCATCACCGTTTCGCCGCGCGTTTCGTGCCTCGTACATGCCCAGCTCCGAGAAATACATCTTACTCAATCACGGACCTCGGGATACTGCTCAGCGCTTCTGACACAATCGATGCAGATGATCCGCCGTTTCCAGTAATATAGAGTTAATACACAAGACGATGAAAAAAGAGGCAGGTCCGTGACAGCCATGACGGGCCACCTTAGAGACCATGAAAAAAAAAGTACACCAGCCACCTCCCATCTGTCTAGACCGCTATACTAACTTATAGATTGACGAAAGTGGTATAATCATGGACTTCCAAGTCAGAGGCCGACTGTGGAACCAGACACGAAAGTAATAATCCATGATTATGAGAAGTAAAGGTCATACTGTGTTCCAGGGCACGAGCAATACCTATACTTATAACTAGTATAGGATGATCAGTACTAAGGTATCTGGCTATTAATATTAAAGCATTAATTAAGGTGTTACAGCATTTAGCTGTCAGTGGGTCAGATCCGACTGGCCCATCAACAGGGATGATGAGCCAGGGGTCGACATGTATTTAGACAGCATCCCCAAGTGCCTCCGGCACTTGGAAGAATCAACGCATATTATCACCACTTCTGCAGACCGTACCAGTTGGTCCAGGAGTGCCGCCCACGGCGCGAATACCGCTGTGGTGTCGTATCTTGCAGCCTGTCTGAGCTGTAGTCATTTGCAGCCATTGAGCTGTAGCATAAGGTAAGCTCTACTTAATTATCAATTAATTATGCTCAAGGTATTGATAAGAACAAGCATCTCGAACAATGAAACAGTCGCTTCTGCTGACATTAACAAGGTATAATAATATCAGAGTTACTAGGCCATTACCCCTTTTTTTGTTTCATTCAGTAGATTCTTTAACTGTGGTAAGTCTTCACGACACGCACACATAATCTCTCTCTTTCAAAGACTGTAAGCAGGAGCTGCATCCACAAAGTCCACACTAATTAGAAATTTATAGTAAGGTAATCTAATTATGCCTATTTCACTAGCTTTCCTATGAACTTTGGAAAACACTTGAATATTGCTAACCGTTTGCTGACCTGTTAGGCTGATTGCGTGAGTGAACTTGTGCGCTACCCGCGCGCATGCCGTTTGGTAATTAATTGCTTTAGCTGGAAAGCTCTCCTCTCAACGTGTCACGCGTATTCCCGTTAAAACCAGATGCCTCTTTCAATAGTGTGACTTCTTGGATGAGCGATACTATCGTTACAGCTTTAGTCAGTTTAATGCCCTGTTGTATCCCTTTAATGTATCTCTGACCATCAACAATCTTACATGGACCGAGCTATCGAACTTGCTCATTTGAAAGAAGTCAATTAATGCGCTTAACAACAACTTACTTACTTACAACCTGCACCTTCTCCGTAAACCGATATCAAAGGCAGACAAAGGCTTGGCCACTAAGGAAGAATCAAGAACCTGGAGGAACTCGCTTACGGTAAGAAATGCAAGCTTTGATGCCAATAATGCTTCCTTCTCCTTCTTTCTTGGGTGCTACGACTATGGCTCCTGTCTCTTGACTGATCGCGAGAACTATTTATCGCGCCAATCCTTCTTCAACGCCGACCTCTATAACCCTAAGTCACCATCTAAACAATACCGATTCTTTCCTTTCATTGCTCTACAACAGTCCTTCCCATCTTCAGAACCAATCCCTTCTTCCCCGAGCCAGACAACGCCTGCCGAGCTTCGAGCGAGAGGAGCTCAGCGCCCTCCTCACCCATAACAAACACATCGCTAAACCTGCTCTCTTGCTCACGCCCTTCTCGCGCTCCACTCAAGCACGCCCATCACTATCCCCCCTTCGATCCTCTCCATACTAACCGACTTTTAATAGAGTATTGCTCCGGTCTCTCGTCCACTTGACATACAAAGAACAGAGTACATAACACACGGTGTGTTTCCATCACCGCCTCCGCACATGATAGCGCACCCGGTCGCAAACGCTCAGACACCGCACCGGTCCGCTAGCGTACGGCCTCGAGACCACACGGCAGGGCTTAATCACAACGAACGTCCTATTCCCATAATGTCACCTTCGGAGCACACCAGGAGAGATGCGCCCGTCGCTTGTGGATCCTGCGACGAGAAGCCTAAAAATCCCAACGATCAACCCCCCGCTGGGTCTGCTGCCCACGCACATGGTGTTGCAGCTTCGTTGCTTGAGGGTAACGCTGTCGAGAACCCAATGGTCAGCTGCCTTGCTCTGGATGCCACTGCCGCGGCTTGCCACTCACAAGCACCTATCTAGGGACCGCCCCGGGCCGCGGATGAGCACCATCTCCAGGAAATATTCAACCTTTACACACAGACGCAAATTCTATCCCCTTCTCTTGCACCGCTTCGGGTCAAGAGCAATAGCGATAGTCAGGAGAAACCCGGCGGCATTGCCCGGAGAAGCGTTTCGATTGAGGAACCCTCGAACAAAACTCTATTCACGCTTCCTTGCGTAGACATAGTCGACACGGGTGATGATAGAGCCAGCTTGGAGAGCCTTGACAAGAGTCACTGGGTGTCCGAGTCGACATCCAGGTATATTGTTCGCCTTTGGCTCCCTCATTTACTGGCGCAAAGGCGAGGATATTCTGCTGACAAAGGCGCGTCATAGTACTCGCCAATTGCACCCAGCAACAGTACCAAAACCCTTATGGCCCGTGGAGTTGTGCAAGCAAGCGGCTCCGGAGACACCACGTTCGGACGTAACCTGTCGTGTCGAGGGGGGTGAGGTTGGGGGTTTCTCCGAGTTCGTTCCCAGCAACGATCGAACGGAGACCACACCGCTGAACATCAGCCGAGAGCAACGAGCCAGGCGGGCCCCCGAACACATCTCCCCGCCGCCCTCGGGTGCAGCAGCTTGCGCGGGAGGAAACAAGGCCGGCTTCGAGGAGTTCTTTACGATCCGGCCATCGAAGCTGGGCGGGCTGGGAGCGTTCGCGACGCGCGATCTCAGGAGAGGCGAGACCATTCTGACGGAGCGCCCGCTGCTGCGGACGACACACTTCCGCCTCATGCTGGACTACTACAACCTCTCTGACGCGGCCAAGAAGACTTACCTGAGCCTCCACGGCGGCGAGGACGGTGACCGCTTCGGCCGGGTCGAGCGGGTCAAGGTACTAAACTCGTAAGTACAACGTGCGATGCAGTTTCGGTTTGACAGGCTTGTCTGCATATATTACGTACGTCCATACACACACATTGCCGCGCCGTCAAAAGAGAGTGCGCGGTCTGGGCTGACCTAGACAGGTTCCAGGTGCCCGGTGGCGTCGCAATCTTCGAGATCGCATCGCGCTTCAACCACGCCTGCCCGCCGGCCCGGAACGTACGATACGCGTTCGACGACGAGAGCGGGCTGCTCTCGCTCACCGTCTGCCACGACGTGGCCCCGGCCGGGGCCGAGCTGCTCATCAGCTACGGGGGCTCGCCGGCCGAGCTGTACTCGACCTACGGCTTCCGCTGCCGATGCGGCGGCTGCACGCCGCTGACTGACGACGACATCAGAACCCTGAGGTGCCGCCAGTTTGGCGCCGGAGACTGTAGCGACGAGTATGATGCCTCGGAATGGTGATTGAGTGGTGACTCGCTTGATCGGGCGGGCGGGCGAGTCATTACTTAACGTGTGCACAATAATCTGGGTGGCCACGGGCAATTTTTCTTTTTTCTTTTGTTTTTCTCTCTTGGTTCTGAGTGGTCTTCGGAAGTGGAGCTAGCACTGATTCAAGAGTTGATAAAACTGTGTGCTACAGCTCGATGGCTACAACTGACTATAGCTCGGACTGGCTGTAAGATACGATACCACAGCGGTATTCGCGCCGTGGGCGGCACTCCTGGACCAACTGGTACGGTCTGCAGAAGTGGTGGTAAGATACGTTAATTCTTCCAAGTGCCAGAGGCACTTAGGGATACTATCTAAATACATATCTATAACCCCTGGCTTATTATCCCTATTAGTAGGTCTGTCAGATCTAACCTACTAATAGCTATATACTATAATAGGTACTAGGGTTCGAAAAGAAAAATATAACGACCCGTCATAACTTAATAGATACATTAGTCATTTATCTATAGTAATAATCTTAATAAGTGTCCCATTTATCCTCCCTATTATCAAATCCGTCTGTCCCTTAGTCCTTCTTCCTAGTAGTTCCTAAGTTTACGATGAATGCCGACACTATAGACGGACGCTCCTAAGGGGGCTACATAAGTGTTCTAGCCCTGGCCTAGGCGTCCCTGACCAGGGTACGGTTACCGTAGACCGTACTGGTGGCCCTCTTACACGAGGGGCTCTCCTATACTGGCGTGTCCGAGTATAGGCGTTTCTGGCTAGTGGCCGTGGGCGGCGGCAGGTACGCTACCGGCCTAGCAATCGAGCTTGGGGGAGCACCGTGTCTAGTAGTAGCCGGTAGAGGTAGGCGAGCTATAGGCTCCTAGCTCCTAGAAGCCTTCTATAGTATAGTAATTGCTATAGTATGCTTGGTAAGCCGGGCGATTGTTTCTTCTAGCTACTATATCTTCTTATCTACTCCCTTTCTCTAGTTAAAGGTAGCCGTTTAGTTATTATTTACGACCGTAGAAGCCTCCTTTAGTTACTTAAGTTCCTCTTTAACTTAGTTAAGGTCCTTTTTAATACTATTAATAGCCTTATCCTGCCTCTAGACTATAGCCTGACCTATATTAAGAAGGTCGGCCTTGGTAGCTAGGTACTAGTGTTTAGCGAAGTCCTTATTGGTCTTATTATCCTTAGTAGCACTATAGGCTATAGTAATATATATAGGTATAGAGTATAGGCTCTAGTGACTAGTTAGGCTATAGTAAAGGTAACTAAGTTTAAATAGGTAGCTATTAACTAAGGTATTACTATCTCCCTTTAGTATATAAATATAGGCTACTAGTAGTTCCTTAGGCTCTAGTATATTAGTAGGTACTATATTAGTGGTATAGTAGGCCTTATATACGTTCTTTAGCTTTTTCTTAAGGCTATATATAGCCGTATTAGCCCTATATAAATTATTACTAGCCTTTTAGTAGAAATAGTAGATCTAGTAGTAGGTATAGATAAGCATTTCCTTATTATTATAGCATTCCTAGTAGGTATAGGTAAGGTAGTCCTTGATAGGCCTAATTATTATAGTTATAGATAGATATAGTAGGCTAGACTTGATGATATTAGTGCTAGTGAAGGGGTCGAACTCTATACCTATAAGGGTGTTTTCTGCCTCCTCGAGGCTATTAAAGGTAATATATATATTATTAAGCCTGCCCTAGGACTCGGCTTCCCCCTCTTTATCCTCGGTATCCCTCTTAGTATGACGAACCCGACTCAGACTTCTTCTGAAAGGGTTCAGACGAAGGTGAACGATGCGGGACAAGTGTACAAGTCGTCTAAGGGATTCGGTGAAGCCAAAAGGTTCACAACAATAGAGTTGTCTCTTCACAGTAGTACGATGCTGTTAGGAGTACTGTGATATGAGGAATGCGTGTTACGTTACTATCACTGGTGAACTCCAGAGTCCACCAGAACGAGTGACTATCTACATGTATATATAACCTTGGTGATCACTCCCGATCACGGTGATCGTGAGTGATCGTATAGTGGTGATCACCCTGATCACTGGTGAGCGCAGTGATCATAGCGCTTCTCATGTTGTGATTGGCCCTTCCGTTCCTTCGGCTTGATTGGTCTGTCTGTGCCGGTGGCCTAGGCGGCATCTACATGTATATTTCCGTGACACGATGCCCCTCCTTTAAGGCTTTCGACCCGAAAGCCCTCTTTTGGCCGTTTCAAATAGCGCCAACATCCCTCGCGGTCCTTGTACGTGTTTTTCTCCTTAGTTCCTTGTTGTCCTTTGTGCTGTTAACCATGCCGTCTAACGTACGCAGGTCCTAAGCATCTATTCGTCGTGAGTGTCTAGCTTAGTTTATTTCCGATCACGGGTTTGTAGTGATGGCGTGTTCCTATTACGTAGAGCACAACCGAGTGTATAAAATGATTGAAAAATCTCGTCGCTGTGAGGCTTGCGTGCGTTGGGGTCGTGCTTGCGATGGTTCCGGCGTTCCAGTTTCTTCTTGTAGGTTCTCGTTCCCTTATGGAGGTACGTTGCTAATCGTAGCGTAGTAGATCGTATTATACGTGAGTAACGTCGTTTGAAGGCTGAAGAAAAAGAGGCCGAAGCCTTGCTGCGAGAATACCAACGTAAAGCTTCTAAGGCGTTAGCCCGTTTGATTCGGGTTTGTGAGTAACGAGAGTTTTTGGTAGAGAAGGGGGCAGATATGGTTACGCGGGGTTTGTCGAATCTGGACGAATTAGAGGCGGTAGAGCAATAGGAATCGGAGGCTGTTCTGGACGTATAGCTTAACGGTGGTGTTGACGTTATTGACTGGGGTGCCGTCTTCGATTTTGCCTTAGGTTCGTCTTTGGCCGATCCGGGTTCTGCCGATAGAACCGCTCGAGTTTCTTAGGGCAGTTTAGGTTCTTGACTAGTTCCTATAAGTTATCTTCTAGTCTAAAATCAAGCTATTTGACCAGGTACTGCAGTTCCCCGTTGATAATACGTGAATCCAGAATTTCTTTGACGTCCTATTCTTCCTCTTCGTCTTCCGCTTCGATGTTCGTGGCGATTTTGGCGTTCTTCGGCGCTAGTTCGAGAAGTGAAATATGAAAAACGTTCGTCCGTAGTCGCATAGATGACGGTAACGATAGTCGGTAGTTAGATGTCGAAATTCGTTCTTTGATAACGAAGGGTCCGACCTTCTTGAAGTCTAGCTTTGTGCTTGGTCGTTTGGTTCGCAGGTTTCGTACGATCAGATAGACTTTGTCTCCCCTCTCTAGGCGAGGTCCCTCGAGCCTATGCTTGTCGTAGTGGTTCTTTATTCTGGTTCTGACAAACTCGAGTTCCTTTTTGAGTTTCTTGTATAGTACGTATATCTGCTCTGCTTTGACTACCGCTCTTAGTACTGTGACCTCTGGTCCTTGCCTAAGGTCTGCTTCGTATCTATAGTTCGTAAAGAACGGTGTGACTTTGGTCGTTTCTGTCGGTGTTATGTTGTAAGCGAGTTGTACTGTTGGCAATAGTATGACCTAGTCGTCTTGTTGGTAGTTGACATAGGAACGGAGGTATTGCTTGATAACTTGGTTTAGTCATTCCGTTTGTCCGTCGGTCTACGGGTGATATACTGTTAATAGTTTGCTGTTAACGCCTAATCGTTGTATTAACGCTTGCTAGAACTTCGATGCGAACTTAGTGTCTCTGTCGGTGATCCATTCTTGTAGCCAAGTGTGTACTGATGTAACTTGCCGATAGATTACGTCTGCTAGCTGTTTAGCTGTCTAGGACTCCTTGTAAGGAAAGAAGTATGCCTATTTAGTCAGGCGATCTACTATAGTAAGGATATTGTTATAGATTACTCCTGTAGCCGTGTCCTTGGATTCTGGTAGTTTCATGATGAAGTCTATCGTAATTAAACTCTATAGTTTGTCAGCTGTTGGCAGTGGCTAAAGTAGCCTATATGGCTTGTATCGTGCCGTCTTGCTTCGATTGTAGATGTCGTAGCTCCGTACGACTTCCTTGACTCGTGCCGTTAACTATGGAAAGCCGTAATGTTTCTTGATTTGTGTGATAGTCTTTGTGACTCCTTTATATCCTCCGAGTTTCGACTCGTGGAGTTCTCGAATCATTCGTAGCTGTTAGTCTTTATTGTAGATGTACGCTTTGCCTCGGTACCAGAGTTTCCCATCTTTTTCTTCCACTTCGCTAGGTACCACTAGTCCAGGTGCTGCTTGATATTGTGCCTCGTTAATCCTTTCTTCTCGCAAGATTACGTAACATTCTAGGAACAAGTCAAGTAGATCATCTTCTACAGGTGTCTACGTTTCGTGATGTAGCGTTCCGTCTATTCGTTCCTTAAACAACGGTGGCGTTGTTTCCGTTCGTCCTTCCGTATGATCCGTTTGTCGACTTAAAGCGTCCGCTCGTACGTTTTCTTTGCCTTTCTTGTAGCAGATCTCGAAGTTAAATTCTACGAGGAATTCTACCTATCGTATTTGTCGTCCGTTGAGCTCCTTCGTCGTCGTGAAGTACCATAGATTCTTGTGATCCGTGTACACTTGTACTGGTTCGATCGTGCCGCTGAGATATGGTCGCCATTCCTTAAAAGCTTTGACAATCGCAAGTAGTTCCTTGTCGTGGATTAGATAGTTGAGACGTGGTCCGTCGAGCTTCTTTGAAAAGAAGGCTATAGGGTGTAGCTTCCCTTGCTCGTCTCGTTATCCTAATTATCCTCTAATAGCGTAGTCTGAAGCGTCCGTTTCTACCTCGAATGGCTTCTTAGGGTCTGGTAGTACCAGCATTGGATCCTTGGTGATAGCGTCGCGAATCTGCGTAAATGCTTGCTCGTGTCGCTCTTCCCATTGAAACTTAGCGTTCTTCTTGGTAAGCTCGTGTAATGGTCGTACGATCGCTCCAAAATTCCTAATGAACATCTGGTAGAAGTTTGTAAACCCGATGAAACTTCGTACTTCCGTGACTGACGTCGGTCGTGGCTAATCTTTGATGGCTTTAACCTTCGAGGGTTCCATCCGAATTTGTCCTGGGGATATCTCGTATCCTAAAAATACCGTCTTCCTGACGTGGAATTCGCTCTTTTCCTTGTTGACTGATAGCTTGTACGCGTGTAATGCGTCTAGCACTGCTCTTACGTGCTTCCGGTGTTCGTCTATTGTCTTAGAGAAGATAAGTATGTCGTCGAGATAACATACCGCAAATTTGTCGAGAAAGGGTCGGATAGCTTGATTAATTAGGGCTTAGAACGTTGCCGGCGCGTTTGTAAGTCCAAATGGTATAACGAGGTACTCGTAGTAGCTATAGGGTGTCCTAAAGGCCGTTTTCTACTCGTCGCCTTCTTTGATCTATATATGGTTATAGGCCGATGGCAAGTCAAGACGCGTGAAATATTAGGCTCCTACTAACTGATCTCGGAGCTATAAGATTAGCGGTAATAGGTATCGATTCTTTACAGTCTGTTCGTTAAGTTACCGATAGTCGACGTATAACCGTAGCTTTCTGTCTTTCTTGGGTATAAATAGGATTGGGTAGCCTACTAGCGATGTTAACGGGCGGATATGTCCTCTTCGAAGGTTCTCCTCTAGATATCGCTTGAGTTCTTCGTTCTGCGTCTGGCTTGTATGGTAAATCTTAAAGAACTTTAGTCGTGCTCCTTCCTTGAGCTTAATCTCGTGATCCTATAGGCCGTGTTCCGGTAATCCTTCTAGATGCTTCGGTTCGAATGCTAAGTGTCCTTCGTACTCCCTCGGTACTTCCCTAGTCTTGTCTCGTTTCTCGGTTTTCTGATAGTATACGAATTTGGTTCCGTCTATGGCGATGCTAGCGATTTCTCCTGTCTCAACCTATTGTTCCAATTGCAGTGCTCTGTATTCGTCAATGGAGAGAACAGCTATCGGCGGTTTAGCTCGTTCCTCCTGTCGTAACGTCGGTGTCGTTATGCCGCTTCTTCTAGAGTCTGTAGTGGTCTGTCTGCCACTGCCCGTCTCTTGCGGTGGATCCGTAGGACATGCCTTCCCTTGAGCATCGTCCGTTCGCGATCCTTGTACACTCCCTATCTTGCTGGTCGAATACGACTCTATTCGGGGTCGTAGGTGGCTATTATTCTTCTAGCTAATGTCCGGGTCGTAGTCTTTATACTATGGTAGTCCTAGTATTATATCCTTGTCGTCGCCTATGTCTATAATGCTGAATACGACTGCTATGGTCTTTCCTGCTATAGTGATATCGATCGGTTTGGTCTCCCTACGTACCTATTGCGTTAGGAATGGCCCTTTGACTATGCCATGCTTCCGTTTTATCCTCTAGGGTATCTGTAGCTGATTTATAAGTATCGGCGAAATTAGGTTTATCTCTACTCTACTATCTACTAGTACAAGCATTTCGTACTACTTCCATTGTACCATTATCTATAGTCGCTTGTCTTGCCGTCGTCGTCTAAAGATTACGGCGATTTCCTATGTTTCTACTAGGAGGTCTCGATATAGTGGTCTCTTGTGCTAGTTCCTCCTATACTGCGCTACTACTCGCCGTTATGTGGGCGTTAATGGTTTTCGGGCCCCTTGAAGGGCCCTAACCTGTTTCCTAGGTTAGTGCTAACCTCTTCGATTGTTCGGCTAATAGCGGCTTCGTCGATCGTTCTTATTTCCGTAAGCCATTGAGTGCTTGCAGCTTCCCACCATTGGGTCCGTTCTGCTTTTCGTCGTGTAGTCTATAGCTTTATCTAAAGCTCCCAAATTCGCGATTTCTTTTCGTCCGCGTAATAGAGATAATCGTTGCTCTAGCATGAGTCCCATGTGTCTCGTCCTGTTCCGCAGTGCCTAGGCCAGGCTCGTCTTGGAACTACCGTGATGCCTTCTAGACTCCGGGTTTCGATCTTCCAGAGTAATTCGGCCGCTCTGTTTCCCGCGTCGTAGACCCATTCCACAGGGCGTAAACTTCCGTCCCCGTTTTCCTGTCGGGTCGGCCAGTGATTGTTTTCGAATTTGTCGCGGAAGTAGTATCGGCATTCGTGTACTATATACTAGAACTAGGGCACTTGTACGTGTGCCTTATGTCGAGGGTGTAGTCGCGTGGCGTTACCTGGAAGATATTAGAATTCTTTTCCGAATCCTTCCTACTATACATGGATCATAGGTGCCCTAATGCTAAGGTAGGAATATTTCTTCTAGTAGTTTTCCTACGTATGTTCGTCTTTTCTGTGGTTCGTATGTATAAACTGGTACTCCGGGTTCCGTACATTGTAGCTGAGTTACTAATCGTTAAAGTGTACGGTGTAACTATCGGGTCTATCGTATGTCACGGGCTGTTCCTCTTTGATGGTTTCTACGATGCGTTGGAGTTCCCTTATTTCGTCCCTTATCTCGTCGCTCTGCTGGGCGAGTCGAGTTAGGCGTCTATCTCGTTCGCGTAACTCCGTATTAAGCCGGAAGACTTCGTTACGGTACCATTCGATCCGTTCCTAAAGGAATAAGATGTTCGGTCTGGGTCGGTCGACTCCTTAGGTGTCGGTCGTCCACGATCCATCCCGTCTCTACATGACCGTAAAACCCTACTGCCTTAAGGCTAGGAGAATCGAAATCGGTGGCATATACTCCCCTGCCGTATCCCATTCGGCAATGCCTATCTCGGGGTCTATAGTGACCAGTTCGGAGTATGGCGTCTGTTCGTCTTCGCCGTTATTGTCGTGTTCGAGACTGTCCGTGTCGCTATCCCTGTCTTCGTAGCTTGTGGCTGCTACTTTGACGATGTCCTTAGTTTCGTCGATAACTGTAGTCTCCTTTCCTAGGACTGGTTTCTAATCTTTCTTTGGGCTTCGACATTCCTACTTGTAATGTCCTTTCTTTCCGCAGTTGTAGTAGGTGACATTGGACTTGTCTTTAGCCGTCTTCTTCTTATCCTGCTTTTATATTGCGTCTATATCTATAGCTCCAGGATACGTCCTGTACAAGGTACTAACGTATGCTCGCTTTTTCTTATTGTTAGCCTTAACTGTGGTTCCGTTTATTTGACCTTATTTCTACTATTCTTGTATATAGAGCCGATCGTCGATTCTGATGGCCTGTACGATGTATTTGTCTAGCGTTTTAGGCCAGTCATACTTATACAGCTCGTCTTTGACCTTTTCCTTCAAGCCGTTGTAAAACAGTTACATTAACGCCTCGTCGTTAAGCTGAGACTTGAGCATATCCTGTCTGAACTATGCGGCGTAGGAGGCTGCTAACTTGGTCTGTCGGAGATTGGCGAGCCTTTCTTACGCGTGAATCTTCTCGTCTTTGTCGCCAAAGACCTTCCGAAGCTCTTCTTCGAAACGGTCGTAGGATCGAAAGACTACCTGTGTAAAGGCGTCTCGGTCGTCCTCGTCTTCCTCAGTGAGGTAGTCATTCCACGTAGGTTCGAACCATCTAAGCGCCTTGCCCTCTAGTCTCGTAGCTACGTAAAGGACTTTGGCTTTGTCGTCCGGAAACTTGTCGTCATTGAGCCGGAAGTAGGATCAGAGGTTTGTTAAAAACCCTGCGAGATCCTCCTTGGTTCCTCTGTATTTGCTAGGTGGTTCGATCTTGATGTGGCTTGCTTTGGTAGTCTCGAGCGCCTTGATTTTGGCGTAGGCCTCGTTGACCAGTTTCTGCGAGTGCTTTTCGCCGTTCTCGAGTTCCTTGATTCGAGCTTGAGCAGCCTTGTCTCTCTGGTCTAACTCCTGGATTCGCTGCTAGAGTTGACCAAGCTGGGCGAGTAGCTGTTCGGCCGTAACGTTGGTAGCTATATCGATGTCGAGGTCGAAGTCACCTCCGTTCTGAACTATGACAGAACAAAGGGAGTGATAGTAACGTGTGACGAACCTGACTTAGACTTCTTCTGAAAGGGTTCAGACGAAGGTGAACGATGCGGGACAAGTGTGCAAGTCGTCTGAGGGATTCGGTAAAGCCAAAAGGTTTATAACAATAGAGTTGTCTCTTTACAGTAGTGCGATGCTGTTAGGAGTACTATGATATAAGGAATACGTATTGCATTGCTATCACTAGTGAACTCCAGAGTCCACTAGAACGAGTGACTATCTATATGTATATATAACCTTGGTGATCACTCCCGATCACGGTGATCGTAAGTGATCGTATAGTGGTGATCACCCTGATCACTGGTGAGCGTAGTGATCATAGCGCTTCTTATGTTGTAATTGGCCCTTCCGTTCCTTCGGCTTGATTGGTCTGTCTGTGCCGGTGGCCTAGGCGGCATCTGTATATATATTTCCGTGACACTTAGTCCTATAGGTAAATCTACCGGTAGGTGCCCTATATTATATATACCTAATAGGTATAGTAGGCTAAGGTATAGGCTTAGGTGGTTAGAGTGTCAAATCTAGCTATAATAAGGCCTAGGCTATTAGGCTAGTAGTAGTATTAGCTATAGTCTTATTGACAATTAATATACTTTCTTCGTTACGCTACTTAGTACCCTATAGTATAGCTATAGGTAAGCTAGTATATATATATAGGTATACGGTTGTATCTTAGATGGTATTAGTAGGGCCGGACTCTTAGTAGTCTTACTCTAGTTAAGCTATATCTGATTTGTAGGATAGGAAGTCGGTAGGCTTGAGCGTCAGAATTACCTAGCGCGTAGCCAGTAGTGTTAGAGGCCTCTTCTTATTTACTATATCCTATACCTTGGTAATGGCGACCTTGATTAGCGATAGAGGGATTAGTATAATATTCTTATCTATAGGAATATTAGGGAAGGCGTTAGCTAGCTACTTATATTAGCGTACCTTAATTATATCGATAGGGACCAACCCGGTTTTACTAATACATTAGGTATATATAATTATATAGGTGCCTCCTATCTTATATACTATGTTACTATTAGTAGTATAAGGCTAGAATCCTCCCTATAGGTTTAAGGTCTTATAGTGCTTAGCGAAAAATAGCGCCGGTGTAATATAGTCATTATCGCTATTGGTAGCTTTATATAGGTTAACTATAATAGAGGTACCTATAATGACACTAAATAGTATTACCTTCATTTCGCCCTTGATCTTGACAAAGGTAAATTTGGCCTTTAAATAGGGAATCTTAGTAGTATCGTCCTTATCTATACTACAGAAGGTCTTATAGTTAGCTATAGTCATTTGCTCTCCCTATAACTAGTAGCTATTAACGAAGTAGTATACGGCTAGTAGGCAAACTACCTCGTACTTGCTCTTGCTAGTATAGACCATATTAATCACGCTTCTAGGGACTTAGGCTATAGCGCCTATCTCACTATCGTAATACCATTCGACTATAGTGTCCTCTAGAAACTATAGGTATAGAGGGCTAAAAGTGTCGTAGGTGACATTACGAGGGGCATTGGCGACTCGAGGGGGTATACGCTATAGGTTATACTATAGTATATTAGGATCTTCGCCCTCGAAGGCTATAGCTATATCTTTACGGTGTACTTAGACCGGGCTACCTATTACTAGGTTATTACGGAATTCCTCTTTAGTACCTAGGTTAGCTATAAAGCCTGTGCTACTTTCTAGTATTATATCTAGGTTCTCAAGGAGATCTTAGATATTGCTATCTGCTAGGGTGTTATTTTCGCTTATAGGGCTAGAGTATACGCCTAGTACGGGCGTAGGTATGGCCTATGCCTGGTTAGACGCCTCTATAGCTGTCTGCTTCTTCTACCGATTAATAGGTATAAACGCGGTAACCGGGGTGTCGGCTACTTCGGTTATTGTTACTAACTACAATATAGGTGTATCTTGCTAGCTAACCGGAGGCTTGTTTCCGGTGGCTAGGGTCGCTACTATGGTTACTACTACTACTATAGGGCCCTAGGCGCCTTTAGTAGCCTGTTTGTCACTTTTTCTGGCCTTGCTTCTAGATTTAGCCATTATAACTGATGGAACTAAGCTGTTCTAGGTCGGTAAACTTAGCAAAAGTCGCGAAAGAGTGTAGTTTTCTTATACGTGTGATAGAATGAAGTAAAAGGTAGTAGGAAAATACTCTCTAGGGCCTCCTTTTGATAGAAATAAGGGTACGTAAGCTATAGGCGATGGCTATATAGTTATGTTGATAAAAAAGGCTGGTGTTAGGAGTTTTAAAGGTTAGAAAAGAAGGTGGTTATTGAAGAAATTGTAGAAAAATTGAAGAGGTTCGAAAACTGGAAAATAGTAGGAAATCTAGGGGTTTTTATAGTTTTTAGGCAGGGCTTTTGAAGATAGGATGAAAGAAAGCTTGAGCTATTAGTATTTAGCCCTATTATACCAAATAGGTAGGCTGTTTAGCCCTATTTACTAAATAATCAGGTTATTTAGTAGCTAACTAAGCTAGATACGCGGTTTAAAGTAGCCTATATATAATAAATAATAGAGTTTGGAATAAAAGTAGTAACAAAGATAAAGATATAAGGAATAATAATAGGTTTTCTGGTGTTAAAATAGATATAGGGAAGTGTCCTATTAAAGGTCTACACTTCTAAGCGCTATTTAGCCTCCTCCTAGCTAGGTATAATACCCTAGGTCTAGCTAGAAGTCTTCTATTTCAGGGGTCGGCCTCGTTTCTTCCTAGGTAGTGGTTAAATCTGACGGCGATTTATATATTCCTGGATTAATTCGCTAGAAGTAGCCTCTAGTTTACTCTAAGGAAGCTACTAGTCGTCTTTTACGTCAAATCCGAGCTAGCGAACAAGGTATCTAACCCTCGGGCGCTTCTTTCTACATATATAGTGGTTAACAATCTTCTTAATCCTCTAGTACTCCTCGCCATCGACCAAGATTAGCTATAGCGGTAGTACGGTTCTTTTGAACAGATCGGGACCTTGTTTAACCTAGTAGAGTTAGGCGACGGATACGATTAGATGAACCTTCTAGGATTTGGGAAAGTCTAGCTCGTAAGCTAGTTTTCCTACCCTTCGCTTGATTTTGAACGGTCCTACTCTCTAGGCTGACTATTTCCTATTAGGTTTATTAGGCAAATGGTATCCCTTATATAGCTATAGCTAAATGGTATCCTTAACTTCGAATTTAGTAGGTATATATCTCTAGTTATATTATAATTTAGCTAGTGCTATAGCCTAATCAATCATTTTACTAGCTTTAGCCTAATATTGCTTATATAGGATTTCTAAGGCCTTATGCCTACTAGTTCTAGCGGTTTTCTTACTTAGGATATCTAGTACTAAGTACGGTTTAAATCTATATATTAGCTCATTTAGGGATCTCCTAATACTAGTGACTAGCGTATTATTAAGGTAATACTGTAAGGCCGGTAGGATTTTAACCTATAAGTAGTTAGAATTTATCGTAAAGTTTATCTATAAGGCGATTTCTACGGTTTGGTTCGTCCGTTCAGACTATCTATCAGTCTGAGGGTGGTAGGCCGTAGAAAACAGTAGCTTAGTTCCTAGCAGTAAGAAGATTTCCTTCTATAGGTTAGATATAAATTTAGGGTTACGATCACTAATGATTTAGGCTAGTATTCCCTAGTCGGTAAATATCTAGGTCCTTAGAAGAACAGTTACCTATTCTTTGGCTATATACATCTAGTGGCTAGCTACGAGAAGCTTCTTCTTACTAAACTTATAGGTTACGGTATAGAGGGTATCTACTAGGGTATAGCCTTCGAGTAACTAGAGGGTACTAGTGGTTAGCGCTAGCGGCAAGTCGGTAATAAAGTCTATAGCTACTATATAGAATGGTATTAGCTAGGTACGAATAGGCTAGAGTTCCCCTAGCGGTAGGTTATAGTCGGTTAAGTTTGCCTAATATACCTTATAGTACCGTACGAACTTTGAAACCTTCTAGGCCTTCCTACGGAAATAAATGGCTATAAGCTCATTTATTATCTTGTTTTCACCGAAATAGTATATATTATTATAAACTACCTAAAGGATTTGGTTAATGTAGTTTTCCGGGAGGCAAAGTCTTCTAGTGCCGTCAAAATCTATATAGAAAAGTAGTCCGTTCGAAAGTTCGAACGGTCCTATAGGCAGTTTTAGCTATTTGTATTTTCTAGCTCTGGTACGGTCATTTCTAACCGAGTCTTTCTCGTTTTTACAGAGGGCTTGGTAGATAGGTCCGTATTTCCGGTCCTTAGGGTAGCTAGCGATAATTCTAGCCCTAAATTTGTTACTAAGCACCGGTTCCATGATAGTTATATCTATTATAAAGGTATTAGCGTCCTAGTAATCGCTTTAGATATCTCTAAGCTTATCTATTAGGCTATTCTTGACCTTCGGATCATCCTGCTCCTAGGTAGGTAACCTTAATAGTATATTAGGTACTATATTTAGCGTCCTAGGGATATAGAAGATATTAAGGTTAAATCCTAATAGATAATTAGCTACGTTTGCTAGTTTTAGGTTAGCCTTAGCTAGATCTATTATAATTAGGGATATATACTTTATAATCCCTTTTATCGGTATATAGTTAGTAAGAACGTTAACTAGGTGCCTATTTGATTATACTATCTTCCGGAGCTTCCTAATCACCTAGATAAGTATAGCAATTTCTACCTCCGTAGATCTATAGCGCTTTTCCACGTTAGTAGTCACTCTTAATATAAATAGGATAGGCTATACTTCGCTTAAAGGAATGTCCCTACCAGGGATTTTCTTACCATCCTAGTCGCCCTTAAGCTAGAAAGCGATAACGCTATAGCCGTTACGGTAGGTATCTAACTTAAGGAATAGTAGTTTTTTAGGGCAGTAGTAATAGAGAAACTCCTAGTTATATAAGTGTTCCTAGAGTAACCTGAAGGATTCGAGTTCTTCCTTAGTCGGGGTAAACTTGATAGCAGAAGTGACCGCTTTCTGGGCTCTTTTAGCTTTCCCAGGCTTAAGCTTTCCTTCTTTCCGTACTACGGCCATTAGCGCTATCTTCCGTACCTAAAGTGGCCTTACTTTTACATCAAACCATAGAATGCCTTTCCTAAGCCATCCGGCTATTCCGAGGTAATGCTCTAGACTATCGAGTGTATCTAGGAACTTTAGCTTCTTAAAGGCAGTAATATAGTTATCGGTTTTGGTAATACCTTTGCCATTTATAATGTACCTAAGGAGCCTTATAGCTAGGTAGCCTATAAATGATTTAGGTATACTAATATATATATAGGCCTTGTCAAGGATTTTATAAATGGTATATAGGTATTCGAAGTATTCTTCCTTAGTTTTACTAAAGATAATAATATCATCAATATATACCCTAATAAAATAGCGGTATTTTAGGAAAAGTCTATCTATATAGTATTATATAAAGGCTAATATATTCTTAAAACCTATAAGTATTATATTTAATTTTTCTAGGCTATGATAGCTTATAATAACTATATAGTTACTATACTCCTTAGCTATAGGGAGCTAATAGAAAAATCCTAATGTATCTAAGTATAATATACTAGCCTTATAGTAACTACAGATAAGCATACGATGTTTTATTTAACTACCTTAAGGGAAGAAAGAGGAGAAAGTAAGTACAGGTGCCAGAAGGAGTTCCATTTCCTAATATAAGGGATATATATATACTCTAGTTAGGGTCTAGTTAGGCGTTAGGTTAGAGCCTAACCGGGTATTAAGCGCGTGCCCCACAAACGCCCTACGAACGTATATAGGTCCGGTCCGAAACCGGGTATAACCCGTTATCGATTAGCCCGGGTAGAGCCCGGGCCTATAATATACCCCCCCTCTTTTTCTAGTCGGATGCTCGGGTAGGTCTGCCTGGTGTTACCATGGTAATAGGTCCTACGCGTACCGGCAGTCTATATATACGGTCCGGCTTTGTTTAGATCCCGTGTAGGTCCTAGTCTTTATTTTAATGCTATAGGGGTCCCGGCCTTTGTTTAGGTCCTATATACGCTCCCCTAGCCCTACTCCCCGAATATATATAAATTCCTTTTCTCCCTCCCTCTAACTCTTACTTCTTCTCTTTTTGTAACCTATAGATCCCTCCCTACCTACGCTTAACTATATACTATCCTACTACCTATACCCGTATTACGCCCCTAAAATTTTTTTTTTTTTTATTTAGAATGTCTATTACTATCGGCTTACTTAGTAGTAGTAGTAGTAGCCGCTATCCTAGCGGTAATAAGAACAAAGATCGTAGTATAAGTTTTCCCTTTTGTTTTCCTAACTATAGTTACTATACACATGTACTAGGTCTTTATTAACCGCCTAAATTTTAGCGTAAGAACCAGAACATTTCCCTCGGCGGGTTTACTATTAAGGGCAACTCCTCTAATAAGGAGTTTAAACTCTTGCCTAAGAAGATATAGTATTATCTTAATTATATTCGCTATATGTCACGGAAATATGCATGCAGATGCCGCCTGGGCCACCGGCACAGACAGACCAATCAAGCCGAAGGAACGGAAGGGCCAATCACAACATGAGAAGCGCTGTGATCACTGCGCTCACCAGTGATCAGGGTGATCACCACTATACGATCACTCACGATCACCGTGATCGGGAGTGATCACCAAGGTTATATATACATGTAGATAGTCACTCGTTCTGGTGGACTCTGGAGTTCACCAGTGATAGCAACGCAATACGCATTCCTCACATCACAGTACTCCTAATAGCATCGCACTACTGTGAAGAGACAACTCTATTGTTGTGAACCTTTTGGCTTCACCGAATCCCTCAGACGACTTGCACACTTGTCCCGCATCGTTCACCTTCGTCTGAACCCTTTCAGAAGAAGTCTGAGTCGGGTTCGTCACACTATATTCTAAGCGGTAATAATATTATATATATCCCTAGTTATAGTATATCCTATATAACGTACCATTCTACCTATAATCCTTACGTTTAGGACCTATAATTATAGGTAAATAATCTATATTTATATATAGGTATCTATAAGATTATACGCTATTATAACAAGGGTATAGCCCTAGAGACCCCCCCCTAGCTAAAGACTATAACCTATAGTATATATAAGGTAGTCCTTATACCTACGTTCGCTACCTTAGTACATTCCTTTACTATAATTATAGAGGCTATACAGGCTAACCGTTCCCCTGCCCGGCTTGCCTTCTCCCCTACCTAGGCCGCCTCCCCCTGCTACTATAGTAATGACCAGGCCCTGGTCGCCTACCCCCGTACTCCCTCCTACCGTGATAATACCCTCCCTACCGCCTCTAACCCTGCCCCTGCCTTATAAGCTACTAGATAGCTTATACGCCGTACTATAGCGTAAAATGATAATATACTATACTAGATATAGTATACAAACGAGAATATATCAACTTTAGTCGATACTAACGCCGCCCTCGTCGCCTATATCTTAGGTATACCCTCGCCTACGTCCTAGGCCTGCTACGCTACCGCCGCGCGCCCCGTACCTATCCCTATCGACTTTAACCGCGCCCGCGCCTGACGTTCTAGCTCCCTAACCGAGTATATACCGTACCCGGTCCGTAACCGTAAGGAGCCTGCCCTTATAGCTCCTAAAGATATAGTAAAGGAGGAGGAGGAGGTTAAGTATTTAGGGGAGGATAAGGAGTAAGTACGTAACAAGTTATTATTATATATGTTTGTTTTATAATTAGTTAGGTTAGTATATCTATAACGTAGCCGCCGCCCGTCTGCCCTAGGTTTGCCTATATATACGGAAATTTTAGACCGTTTGCTTATATATTCCCCTACGTTTCCTCTTCGTAACCGGCCTGTCATTTAGGTATATATCCCCCTATTCCTATTTAAAGGCATCGAGTGCTTTGGTATTCTCTAAGTTTTCTAGTGGTTCCTAGGTTAGGGTGTTATATCCCTTCCATTTTACTAGTACGTCGTAGTAGTTCCCTCTCCCCCTCGTGTTCCTAGCTATAAGGATCGCTTTTACCTTATATTCTTCTTATAGTAGTCTATCCTATAAGAGTTCTAATACTAGGCTAGGGTAAGTCTCTAATACGCGTTATAAGGGGAGTAGGTTAGATATAGTATACTTAACTAGATTAATATAGAAGGTAAGGTATAGGCCCTAGGGAACATCTAAAGTAATAGTTAGTAGTATTAGTACCGCTACTACCCTATATTTAGTATTAACCTAGTTAAGTTTCCGGCTTAGGTAGTTAGTTTTAATATTATATAAAGATAGCTATACTTTATCCCCTACCTTAAACCTTTTAGCTAGATATTAAGATCGATTAACATTCTTTTACTAGCGCTACTATATATATATAATAGTAGCCTAGGTCTACTCTATACCTTCTTTTAGGTAGTATAGGAAGTTAATAGCCCTCCCCTGTAGGGTCGAAGTAGGAGCATCTAGGAGGTTAGCAAACTAGATAGGACTTATATTATAGCTATAGAGGAGGTAACTTACACTTGTTCCGGTTACTATTAAGTTATAGTTATTAATTACAAGCTAGTATACCAGAAGATATTTAGGCTAGTCGTACTAGGCAAAGGAAATGATAGTCTATAGGATAGTCTATACCTCCTAGTTTATACGTTCTATACCTCTGTCTATTTAAGGGTAATAGGCTGTTAATAGTAACTATTTGATCTTAATAATCTTATAGAGAGAAGTCTAAAATTAGCTAAGCTAGTCTAAGCCGTAGTCGGTAATAATCTATATTAGAAACCTATAAAACCGCTACTATATATCCTAGAATTGGAGTATATATACTTCGGCCCCTATCGAAGATATAGCCTCAAGTTAGACGTATTTCGATAGCTAATCGGTAATTACTATAAGGTAATGGGGTAAGTTCTTCTCTCGTGTTAAGAGGTCGACTATAAAGTCAATAGAAATCTATTTCTAGAAGTGGTTAGTAATAGGTAGGGGTTAGAGGAGTCCTTGTTATAGTTACTATAATACCTTAGCCCTTTGGTATATATAATAGTTCCTCGCGAACCGCTTTATATCGGAGGATATAAGATCCTAATAATAGTCCTATTAGAGCATCTTAAATAACCTATTCCTCCCTAGGTAACCTAATATAAGGGAGTTATAAACTCGTTAGA
Source organism: Thermothelomyces heterothallicus (assembly GCF_042370625.1). Lineage (NCBI taxonomy): Eukaryota > Fungi > Ascomycota > Sordariomycetes > Sordariales > Chaetomiaceae > Thermothelomyces > Thermothelomyces heterothallicus. The sequence goes on along the minus strand of NW_027192586.1, from coordinate 508,847 downwards.
GGATAGTAGTAGTAAGGGGTTCCTATATAGGGAGCTAAAGTCTCCCCTAAAACTAAAGAGTACCTTATATATTTAGAGAACAGTCTATAATCTGGGTTTATACTATATTTACCTCTTTAGGGAACTTCTAGGCCCTATCTTAGATAGTCTAGAGTCGGTATATATAGTATTTATCCTTAAGAACTCCCTTGTCCTAGAGGGACGTAAGCGAGCTATCCATAAAAATGTTACTCCCCTTAGGTAGGTAAGATGTTTCTAGTAACTCTAAGGTAGTAGAGATATCTAATTAGATGGTAGGAAGAAATTATATAGTACATTATATATCTTTAGGGAAGTCTTATTCGTAATAGGATAAGGCGTTAGGATAAGACGCCTATAATCTGGGATGATATTAGAGCTCGAAATTAAAGTAAGAGAGTATCTTAGCCTATCGAGCTTATTATTTGCTAATCGGATAGGGCTAGGTAAAATATTCGAGGTTCTTATAGTTAGTTAGGATTTAGAAAGGGGCTATAATACTATAAAGCTCTATTAACCAAGCCTTTAAGTAGGAGATAATTATAAGTAATTCCTTATTATAGATTATATAATTCCTTTCAGCTAGGGTTAACTTCGTAAAATAATAGGCTATAAGATATAGAACCCTATCTTCTCCCTATTAAGAAAGGCATTTACTAAGGGCTATCCCGGAATAGTCTACCTCAAGAACTATCTCCCTCTCGGGGTCCTATTATACTAGGATTAGCTCTAAGATAAAGGCTATCTTAAGGGCTTCGAAGGCCTCTTACTCCTCCTTCCCCTACCGAAACGGGGTATTCTTATAGGTTAATTATATTAGGGGTACGGTTATCTCGGAGAAGTTAGGGATAAAGTTACGGTAGAAGTTAGCGAACCCTAAGAAACTCTATACTCCTCGAACTTTCTATAGCGCCTCCTAATCGCGGATAGTAGCGAGCTTCTTAGGGTTGGGATAGACTTAGGCACCGGCCTTAATAATATAGCTAAGGTATTTGACTTCTTTTATAGCGAATACGTACTTCTTGAGGTTAAGAGCTAACCCTACTACTTATAGTCTCTAGAGAACTTCCTTAACTTATTTTATATAGTCCTTTCTACTACCTACTATATATACTAAGATATTATTAAGGTATACTATTATAAAGTCTCTAAGTATTAGGCTAAAGGCGTTATTAATATATCGCTAGAAAGTTATAGGTATACCTACTAATCTAAAGGGGTAGACTAGCTATTCGAAGAGTCTAAACTAGGTTTAAAATGCTATTAAATGCTTATCTCCCTCTATAATCCAGATATAATGGAAGGCCGCCCTAATATTAAGCTTTATAAACTACCGAACCTTAGCTAAGGAGTAGAGGGTCTCCTTAATCAATAGAAGTAGGTATCGATCCTACTTTATAATCTTATTTAAGGCCTAGTAGTCTATATAGAATCTTTATCCCCTATCTGCCTTCTTTACTAAAAGGATAGGAGTAGTAGCCGAAGAGGAACTCGCCCAAATCTATCTCTTATCTAATAGATTAACGACCTGTTTCCGGACCTCTAATAGGTAATCTTGTAGTATATTATGGAGGGGTCCCTAAGGGAGTTCGGGAATCTTCCTATTAGGACCCTCTTTTAACTTGATATAGTAATCGGTAACGCTATAGTAAGGCGGTAAACTGCTAGCCTTCTCCTTATTAAAGAGGTTAGCAAAGTTACAAAGCTCCTCTAGTAGAGTTACCTCTAGTTCTAAGCGGCTACTCCCCTTTTCTCTTATACCCCTATCGAGTTTATACCTCAATTCTAAGATAGTTATTATTTCCTAGATACTTATAACTAGGAAGGTATCGGAAGTCTTCCTTTTCTATACTCTCCGAACTAAGCCTATAAAAACTATACCTATAATTTAGGAGATTCTTATCTTTTTAGTCTATAAGGAGACTTCCTAGATAAGTAGTCCTAGTTATACCCTGATCTCTAGGACGCTAGTACTTATATCTAGTTTAACCTTCTAATATTCTATCTATAGAAGGCCTAATATAATATCCTATACTAGTCTAGGGACTATATAGAATGTAGCCTAACTCTCCTATCTATCGATATCTGTCGTAATATAAACTATTTAAGTAATCTTTTAGTTAGGATATACCCCTATTATAGTACTAAAGGTATAAGGGGTTAGTAAACTAATTTACTTAAGTCTAAGCTTCTAATATATCCTTTTACTAATAACGTTATAGCTAGAATATCTACTATCTACTTAAGTATTTATAAAGCTAGTAGAGTTAAGGAAGACTAGAATAAGAAAAGGGGGTCTATCTATTCTCTTACTAATCTCTATAAACTCGCTTTCCTAGTAGTTATAGTCTTCTAGCCCCCTTATAAGACTTTGCTTAGGGGCTATTCTTTTCCCTGTTCCTTATCTTCCTTGTTAAACTAATCGCTATCTTCTCTCTCTTCCTTAGCCTCTAGGGTATAAATGTCGGCCTTTAGCTAATTCTACTATACTAGTCTTCTAGTAAGAGCGTATTTACACTTAGTAATAAAGTGACCCTTTTATCTATACTAGATATATACTCTAGCTACCTATCGTACTATATATACCTTCTAACTAACCTATTTCGTCCTTAGAGTATCTCCTCTACGTCCCTTTGGCTAATCTTTACTAGGACCTTTCTTCTATAGGTTGGTTTGTACCGAGTTAATACCTGTCATCGGCGTATCCCTATCGACATCCTTCTCTTTCTATAGTTTAGAGGTTACCTATCATCTTCGTATCTGCTAATATCTATTGCCTAGGTAGAGAGCCTTAAGGTCTGTCGTAATTTTACAATATCTCTTTACTATTACTATATAGTTATCCTAGGGAATTCCCTATCTAATAGTTATATACTTAAGTCTCGGAGAGAGGCATTATTATAGTTTGATTAGGTATATCTTATCGTTCTAAAGGAGACCGCCTACCTTCGAGAGTTTTACCTTAAACCAGATAATAAAAGTAGAGAACGGCTCATTATCTCTCTATTATAGGAACTTAAGCTCTAATAGGGCTACTATCTTCTTATAAGGGTCGGAAAAGACGCTCTTAAGGTATTAGAGAAACTAAGCTAGGTCGTATCTAATCTTCGGGCCTATAGATTTATAGTATACTATAACCTAGGTCTAAACCTATTACATTAGGTTTCCCTAGATAAAAACCTACTAGTCATAGTTAGAGCTGATAAAGTCTCTATCCGCTATAAGGATATATTTTATCGTGCTTTTCTATACTATAAAAAGTTCCTTCTTACCGTCAAAAGGTTCCCTAGTTAGGAGGCATTTCCTTTAAGGCCGCTATCTCTCTAGGGACATCCCGACTAAGTCAGGGGTTAGTATAGGTTAAGTCTGGGACGCCTAGAGGGAGTCGATTATAGCGTTCTACTATGCTACCGCCGCTTAGAGGGAGTAGACGAGTTCTTATAACTCTACTAGGCTCGAGGGCGTATATATCCTAGATTCCGCTATAACTAAGTCGCTAGTCATTCGCTCGGGAGGGTTACTATCAAAAAGAAGGTAATTGAAATATAATATACTAGCCTTATAGCAACTGTAGATAAGTATATAATGTTTTATTTAACTATCTTAAGGGAAGAAAGAGGAGAAAGTAAGTACAGGTGCCAGAAGGGGTTCTGTTTCCTAATATAGGGGATACGTATATGCTCTGGTTAGGGTCTGGTTAGGCGTCGGGTTGGAGCCTAACCAGGTACTAAGCGTGTGCCTTACGAATGCCTTACGAACGTATATAGGTCTAGTCCGAAATTAGGTATAGCCTGTTATTAATTAGCCTGGGTAGAGCCTAGGCCTATAACATTAAGGCTATAAAGAATTTGTTACTAACTATAGTAGCTATAATGTTATCCTAGTTAGGCAGGGGATAAATATCTAGGACTATAATTATATTTAATAGTTATAGGTTAACTATACTTCGGCTTTTCTTAACCTCTACCCTAGGCTTTTTAGAGACTTTCCTCTATATAATAAAGGCTAGGCATGTAATTAGGGTAGGTTTATCTATAAAAGTGAATCTTCTAGATGCCTAGAGTTGGTTGTAATGCTTATTAAGGGCTTCGCGGTCTTTAAGCCCTATTAGGTACGGTCTAACCATATAGACTTGCTTTTACCATCCGTTAACTAGATTGATCTATATCTTCTGGTGTTCTAGCATTAGCACGATTCCCCTGTCCTAGTAAAGGTCGTATTTGTCTAGAAGTTCCTTTACCTTAAGTGCAAATTCGGGATTTACATTAGCTATACTAACACTATCCTTGCTTTTGATAGCTAGAATGTCATTAGGTTTCTCGATACTATATAACAGGGTATAAAAACTTGTCCCGTTTAGTGGTAGAAGTTCCTAGTCGCTATCGGCTTTTTCCTGGTAGTATATATACTAGGCTTCTTCTAACCTCCTCTTTAGCTCTTGCTCGGTGATTCCGTCCTGAACCTTGGCCTATATATCTTTTATATCCGTTACGCTAATCTATATAGCGGTGTCCTCTCCTGAGTATTCTGATAGATAGCTAACCTTATCCCTTTTTTGGATGATTATAGGGGTATTAATGTCATTTTGGACGATTACTACCCTTAGGGTACGCCGGGTGACTATAATATCCTAGATTCCTTCTTGGCTAATGGTAAAGTGGAAGTACTTATTCTCTAGGAGGTTATTAGGTAGTGGAATAAAGTATGTCTCGAGTAGCTAGGTAGAGTATATAGGTATAATAGTATACCAGGTGGTGGTGACTTTCCGAGATATAGGCTTAGGGTTCTTTTTTACGATATCCCTATAGACCTTTATATTAGCTAATGATCTAAAGGTATAGATACCCTTGACAAAGTTAATCTTGATACTATAAGCGGTTATAAAGTCGGTACCTAGTAGTATCTTTAGAGCAAGTTTATTAATGACATCGGCTATAATGTAGATATACCTGTCAATAGGTATATTCCTAGCCTCCCCTAGGATATAGAAGTCAAATTTAACCTATTTACTAATCCTAGTCTTCGAATTGACTCCCTTAAGGGTATAGGGTTCGCCCTTAATCTATTAGGGATTCTTTACCTATTAGGTAATCTATATCTAGTTAACTAGGTTAGTTAAACTACCTATATCGAAATAGATGTCTATAGTCTAGTCTCCTAGGTTGGCTCGAACCGGAATATATAGGTAAGACGTCTTCTTTAGCCGGTGGAAGGGTATTTCTATACTTAGGTTGGCTTCTACCACTTGGCTAGGTTCGAAGGAGACAAGTGTGGTTTCCTATTATTATGGTTCCTCGGTTAATTCTAACGGTATAGCCGCTCCTTTTACAAAGTCCTACTCTACCTAGGGAAGGTCCTCCTTTAGCAGTTTAGGTAGGCGTAGTTTCTTTCTGTAATCCTGATATAGGTAGTGGTATAACGCTCCTCGGCTTGCGAATGACTATTTATAAAGCCTATAGACATTGCTATCTTCCTAGATATAGTTTTCCTTAGCGGTACTAAGGAAGTACGCCTCTCTATCGCTACTATCTCCGTCAGTCTCGGATTTATAGTCACTAATTAGGAGATAGCTAGTAGCTTTAAGCTCCTTGTATTTAGCTTTAGCTTTCTTATCCTCGCTAGATACTATTATAATGTTATAATAGTAGTAGGTACTATCCTTATTAATACGCTTCTAGTTATAGCGGCAGAACCGTCTAAAGTAGGGATTCCGGTCGCTATATCTGCCCTTTTCCTAGGCTCTGGTGCCCTATAGGCGGCTATTTCTAACTTGGTCGTTACGCTCCTTTGGTCGAGACTCCTAGTTATAGCTTCGGAATCGCTCCTCTTATAGGAGATACCTACGTTTCTATTTCTTCCTTCTCCTATAATAGTTAGTCTAGTACCGCTAACCTTAACTACCCTTTTGGGGGTTAGTATATAACTAATTAGCTTATTCCTTATTAGTATTATTACTATTATTACTATTAGTCCTATCTAAGGTATTATTAATATTAAATATAGCTACCTTCCTTGACCTCTTTTCGGCTCTAAGTTCTTCTAAAAGAGCTTCCTATTTTTTAGAGGTATAGAGGAGGTACTAATTAATGGTATCTATCTTATATAGCTTAGGGTAGAGCTTATAAAGTAAGGGAGTCATTACTAACTAGAGTCTAGTTAGAAGCTAATGGTTTATCTTATCTCCCTAGACTTAGGTATAGTAGAAGAAGTCTATAGCGAATTTATAGATAGATTTACCTAAGGCTAGGTCATCTTCGGTATAGCTATTCTAAACTAGCTATTGACCTACCTAGTTAAACTAGATACTAAATCGTTCCTTAATCCTCTAGAGCTATATCTCTATACTTAGGTATAGGGTCTCCTTCTTAGTTAGCGATAGTTATTATTCGTATTACTATAAGGCTAACCTATAGAATAATACCTATAGGTCATTTTATAGGAGAAGCTCCTTAGAAACGTTTCCTCTAACTATATTATAAATATATTCGATCTAGAGATTAGTATTAGTATAATAATAGATCTTTTTATAATAGAAGATTAGCTAACTATTTATAATCTTTCGGTCGGTATCTAGCCAAAGTAAGCTAATATTAATAATCTTCTAAGCTTAGTCTATCACTAGTTATAACGCTATATATACTAGCTATAGCTAAAGGGAACTAATATCTACCTAGTTAGTTATAACGTTCTAAAGAAGTCTAACTATTACCCTCTAGAGTAGTCTTATAATCGTTTCCTCCATTAGGTCTAGTAATAAGAGGGGTATATATCCCCTTATAGGATTATCCCTTACTAATGTTAGCATTATTATTAGTAATTCTCCTATTAGCTAGACTATTAGCTAGGGGTTTTATAAAGGTCCTTACTAGGGTTCTTTCCTTTCTAGAAGTTCCCTCGGCATATTAATTATAATCACGGTTTAAATAGCTCTACTAGGTCTACTTAATATCTAGTTACCCTATCTACTTAGACCTACTAGGCTTAGCTTAGGCCTTAGGGTCTCTAGTAGATCCGGTAGGCTAGCAGATAGAGTTATCCTCTATAGGGTAGTTTCTAGCAATATAGTAAATTACTAGACTAGGTCTTCGGGACTTAGCGTTTTTAGGGTTTCTAAGGGTCCCCTATACTAGCTTTCCTCCTAAACTTATACTTCTAGTATAGTTCTTGCTATTAGTAGTAACGGTAGAATAAGAGCTTCGTTCGAGAGCTAGGGAAGGAGTCTTATAAAATGCCTAACAAGTCCTCTTAGGGTATAGTTATTAAGAGTCTACGATTCTAGGTAATCCTCGTCTATTAGGTAGTTATAAAAGTCCTAGGTATAAGTAGAGTAGTTATCGGCCTCCTTAAGAGATATTACTAGCTTAAGGAGTTAAAGGTCTATTAGAGAGAGCTTCTAAACCTAACGTTAGTAGGCGTTCCTAACAATAAAGCGGTAAGTCTAACGCGCTTACCATAGTTTAGACTTGTTCATCGGTTCTTAATAGTATTAGTATTACCGTCGTTTTTAACCGTTTAGGCGTCTACTTAGAGCAGAGGGATATAGTCGCTTGACTTAGGCAAATAGTCTCCTACGGCGTTTGAACACGAATAGTAACGAAGATCGTAGATTTGAACTAGTAGTAGGTACTACTTACTATAGCTCGATAGCTATAACTAACTATAGCTCGGACTAGCTATAAGATATGATACTATAGTGGTATTCGCACCGTAGGCGGCACTCCTGGACCAACTGGTACGGTCTGTAGAAGTGGTGGTAAGATGCGTTGATTCTTCTAAGTGCCAGAGGCACTTGGGGATGCTATCTAAATATATATCTATGACCCCTGGCTCATTATCCCTGTTGGTAGGTCCGTCGGATCTGACCTACTGACAGCCATATGCTGTAACACTGTGGTGCTTGTAGTATGGTAGTAGAAGTGGAAAGAGCCCTCGGGTCTAGACACTTCTAACATATAACAACCAATTCCGAGTTCCGAGGATTACTAGCTTCTATGGGTGATGAGAGACCCGCTACGGCTGACCTCCTATGGCCGTCCGAGCACAGAAGCCCGAAGAACGAAAACGGAAAACTAGCACTAATGGACGAGACTTACGAATATCATCTGAGAAATCGGATTTGGCCGCGTAGTTATTATAAGGTTCCTGAGTTTCGTCGGTAGACCTATATGTTAGTCATAGGTGTTAAGGACTGGGGCAGGGTATGCTCTCGCTGAAACTGGCCAAAGGGCTCCTTCTCGAATCAGTTCACTGCCCCATTTCGGACCTTCTACTGCTTGCTTTCTTTGACCTCAGTTCCGAGGCAAACGTCTGAACCCAGACTAGTGATGTCCTCTCGGAAGTTCTTCGGAATGATGTCCTTGTCCCATAATACTCGTGGATCTAAGCTAACATTCTGGACCCGAGCCCAACTTCACTACCTTCCTAACTAGGTAGTGAGCCCCGACAGACTGAGCACTCACCACAGAGTCCGAGAGCTTTAATTACTGCAAACAGGATATGTTTTACGTCGAGGAGCGTTTATGTACGAGTTATCAACGAACCTTTCAATCCAGCGATTTATTGATTCTGTGAAATTGTGCAAGACGACCAAGGCGTTCTATTCGATAAGTAATAAGAGCGTATGAGGCTCCGTAACCAGCATTCCTGCTTAACTCTAAAAGGGTCTACTCGATCTTCCTTGAGAACGAGGTTTAATGCATGTGCCAAAGAAGGGCCCAAGGAAATCGGCGGGGTTAGGTAATTATCCTTTGATTCCTAGAAAGTCGGTTGAGGCTTGGTCAAGAAAAGTGGGACTCGCGGTGCTGGTTGACATGTGGATTGGATGGGATCGCGGAGCGGGCGAAGCGGGACGGCCCGAGGAAACACCACGGCAGTCCCATACTGTAATCCGTATACTGTCTGTGTATGAACACTACGTCGTACAATTGACTGCCTCTCATTACCCAAGACACACATGCACCTTTTCGTGGGCTTTCATAGCATGAATTGATCATGGCGAGCGCTGCACATTGCACTCCCTTGGATAGTTCGAGAAGTCCTTTGTATAACTATACAGTACTGTACATACACACATATACACTTAATCATGGCCAAACGATCAACTAGTGTCAGTTATCTTCTATCTGGATCATCTCTAACGTAACCCTTTTGAACCCCAAACCCCGCATAGGCGTAACGACCCCCGTCGACCTTAATTTTATCTTTCTTCCCCGACAATGAAACCCCAGAGCGTTTTTTCCCCGTTTCTGTAGTAAGGCACCAAACAGACCTATGCCAGAAAATGGAAGTGAAAAGAGGAGAGAGTAGATCTAATCCCGGGGTATCTCGCTTTGATAGTGTGTCTCCGCGCCTCTACTTGTGATGCCGTCTACTCGAATATGGACTGGAACAGAACCAATAAATGAAAAACATACAGACCAAGAAAAGGGGGTGGCCGACCTTCTTGCTTTACCCTTTTCTTCCAACCGCAGACCGACCGCTTCACGGACGCTTCATCGCCAGATCGCCGGTCGAGAACTGCTCAGTCTTGATGCGTTCGGGCCCGACTCCCTTGGCCATGAGATAGTCGACCACGTCAAGCATGAACTGCTCGGGCCCGCAGATGTAGTACTCGGCGCCGCCGCTGTGCAGGTACAGGTCCTGCTCCGGGTCGAGGCGGGCGAGGTCGACGCGGGAGGCGTAGTCGTAGGTGACGCCGGCGGCGTCGCCCGAGGCCGGGCGGGACTTGAAGATCTTTGTGCGGAAGCTGGGACCGTGCTCGCGCCGCAGCTGGGCGACGTGGTCCTCGAAGGGGACGGACCGGCGCGAGCCGTGGATCCACGAGATGGCGCGGCCCGGCTGCAGGTGGACGACGGTGTTGGCGATGGCCACCATCGGGGTGACGCCGACGCCGGCCGAGATGAGCACGAGCGGCATGGTGCTGGTGTTGTGGACGTCGAGGAAGAAGTCGCCGGCCGGGTGCGACAGCTCGACCAGGGACCCGGGCCCCATCTTGTCGATGAGCAGGTTGGAGACGAGGCCCGGGTGGAAGAAGGACCGGGAGACCGAGTTGGCGTAGGGGGCGCCCTCGTCCCGCCTGACGGTGATGCGGTAGTAGTCCGGCCTCCAGGCGTCGCTGAGCGAGTACTGGCGCGCCTGCATGTAGCCGTCCGGGCCCTGGACCCGCAGGGAGACGTACTGACCGGGCAGGAACTTGGGCAGCTTCTTGCCGTCCTGCGGCACCAAGTAGAACGAGAAGATGTCGTCCGTTTCGGGAACCACCCGGTCGACCTTGAACTTGCGCCACGACGTCCACGGCTCAAAGTCCCTGTACAGATGCGCCTCGCGCCCGATGAGCATCTTGGCCAGCAGCCAGTATGCCTTCTCCCAGGCGGCGAAGACGGCCGGCGTCATGTCCGGGCCGAGCACCTCGCCAAAGGCCTGGAGGAGATATTTTCCGACAATGTCGTAGTGCTCCGGCTGGATGCCGAGCGAGCAGTGCTTGTTGCACATGCGCTCGAACTTGGGGATCAGTTCGCTGATGTGGTTGATGTTGGAGGCAAAGCTGAGGATGACCGCAGTCAGCGCCCGCGGTTGGCGCCCATTCTTCTGGTTGACGCTGTTGAAGTAGTTGTGGAGTTCCGGGTGGTCCCGCAGCATGTTCCTGTAGAACGTGGTCGTGATCTGCTCTCCGCGCTCCCGCAGGACCGGTATGGTGTCCTTGACCAACTTGGACTGTTGATATGTGAGCGCCATGGTGTTGTTCTTCTGGCCGTGTGCATAGATCTCTGGCGAAGCCGATCCGGAACGGACTTGTACGTCGTCCACTTGTTGTATGTGGTCCAAGAGGGATGAGGGCTCATGAGGCCGCCTCCGAAACCGACCGGGTCGTCCTTGTGTTTATATGTGGCCGGTGTGAAACGAGGGTGGGTCATCTCGGCTTCCTTGTTATTAGGGCGAATAGAGACTGCGGCGAGTCGAAGTCCAGCCCAGGAAGCCTGGCTCGTATGATGGGGTGAGCAGCAGGGATCCTGAAGCGCGGGTTGCCACGCATTGTCTCCCAAGAAAAAATGTCGGATCGGCAACGTAAGGGAAAAAAAAAAAAAAAAAAACCTGCCCTTCGGATGCCCACGTGCGGAGCACGAGCCGTTGCCCGTCATTGGTTCTTCCCCACGCGTTGTTCCCACGGAATTTTCTTGACAATACAACTCTCCCACAACAGCGTGCATTACATGCGTACGACGATACGCTGCTTCGTGGAAGACATGGCCCGCGAACAAGGGTCCAGTCGGTCGAAAACCCGCTGATCTCGTGGCCTGTGAACGAATTAAGGAAAGGGCTAGCGCCAGCTCCACACCGATCTGGCAACCTGAAAATATCATAGTAGTTCGCCAAAACGCCCATTTTTGCGCACGTGCTTGTCATCCCAACAGATGGTGTGGGAGACTGCTTGCTGGCCTTCACAGGGTGGTCAAAAATCTCTTTCGGGAAAGAGCGGGCTTCGGACCCATCTCCGGAAGTTACCCTCATCAATGCCGGCATCACCGCCAGCCTATGCATACACTAGTTATTCTTCCCCGGTCATTATTACATAGGCCCTGTGCAATATCACCAGCGGCTAGACTATTAAGCGCTGTCTCGTTGGAGCGACGTGGGGCAGCCGTTGCATCTCGATCTTGCGCGCTCAAAGCATGAGGCATGAGCCTCAGTCGAGTGGGGCCGTACTTAATAAAGAATTACGGAGTACTCCGTACACTAGTGATTTCGGGAAAATTTTCGAACAATCACCGAAAAGTTTATTCCGCACGCTAGCTTGGGGAGTGCCCTTGACATCGTATGACTCTCGATCCATTTTCGCGGCACAACAAGATCCATGCAACCCAAAACGCGCAATCAGCGATTTCTCATCGCCGTCTCGCATCTGGTCGGAGACCCGCAAGGATCGCGCCACGGCCGAGAGCCGCAATCGCCCGCCCACGGCGTGGTGACGGGCCAGACCGCTATCCTTCTGCCCCGTGCGCCAGATCGTTCGAGACCGATGCGCGGCTGCACTCTCTGGCCCTTGCAGTTGCTCTGTAGGGAGAAGCGCTCGGCATAATAAGCCGAACATAGTTTGACGGCGGTCCGACGTCCCTTAATGAGCCGCAAGACTCGGAGCGTCACAGTTCGGAGCTCGAGAGCCTTGAACTAGCAGCTCATTTGACTGGGCCGCAAGGTGATAGCTGACAGTGGTTGATAAATGGTGCCATTTGGTGTAATGAATGTCGACTTCCCGAGATGCCGGTTCGGACATCCGGCCGGAGGGCATCATCTTAGCGAGGATGCAGCTCGGAACGGGGGATCGGTGCGGACTCTTCCGTTATTGCCCCGATTGCTCCGGACCGCCGGCATCACTGCACCTAGAAACCTACCCTGGCCGTCTGAAGAATTCGCAGGCACCTCTGAGCTTCCGGAACTCGATCTCTCTACGCGAAGGCGCGCCTCCGACCTCGACGATGTGTCGCTGCATACGGCGGAAACTCAGGCAACATGACTTGGCCATAGATCAGACGTCGCCGCCATGGAGCCCGGAACGTGTATGACAGCTCCGCGCTTTGTTCCCCGGTGCCACGAGCTTAAAACCAAAAGCAATTCATCACGTAGTGGGTATTGTGTATATGTATAGTACCGAAATACGGAGTATCTACCTTCAGGAGGCATTGGTCACTACCCTGTGCAACAGATATACCACCATCAGCAATTTCATCATTAAGCTCTTGCCTTGTTGTTCAGCTCAACGCCGGGAGGGCAATTTCCGGCCCGCCTCTCGGCCCCACCCGGGTTCGGAACCCGGACCCGACAGCACGGCCATTCCGGCGGTGGTCATCGCAGCTCGCCGGCGGTTACACTAATCTGAGCGGTAACGCAGTTCACTTGAGTGAGCACTGCTACACCAAGCCATGATGACACCACAGGCCCCGCAACCCACCCAAACCCCCCCCCCCTTTTTTTTTTCTCCGTCCTTTTTTCTTCTTCCTTCCCTTCCTCTTCCCTCCCCTTCTCATCCCTCATCATCCTCCGATACTCCCGATGACTTCGTGTCGAATGGCCCAAAATGGCTGCTCGTGGAAGCGGCAATGATCGTCGCGTTCTCCCCTTCTTCCGGCTCGCGGACATACCCAAACAGGAAAGCCGGCTCCCTCTCCACACTCTCCAACTGGAGCTGCGCACCCCGCAACTGACGAGTGCCTAGACCTTTCGAGATGCTGCAGTACAGCATCGCTATCGCGGCATCCGCACAATGAAATATTGAGATTGAGGTGAGGAGGTGTCCTAGGGGGGTTCTATCCAGCATTTCACGAACCAATTGGAATTTTCGGATTCATTGAGCGCTCGAAGGGGGGGAGGGGGGGAGGGTGCTCCTGGTCATCGAGATTGGCGTGGTGACATCTCCCGGTCTCCGGTCTTCGAGACCAGATGGCTCCGGAGCCTCAATGCCTGTCAGGAGGGTCTGGATGAGGAAATCCGGGACGTCTGTGTCCCCTCATACCTTTCTCGACTTGGCTAGGGCAGGGGAATTCCCATGACGGCGCTGTGTGCGCTTCGAGCTCCTTTGATTGTTCGTATAAAAGGGACAAACGGTCGGCCGTGCTGGGCCCTTTCTGTCCGACCGTCTGATCTCATCGACTCGCAGATCTCTCGTGACCCAGGAAAGCAAGCACGTCCGCGAACCTTCAAACCCGTCGTCTCTAAAAGAGAGCGAGAGCGAGAAACATTCTTTTTTTTTAAAAAAAAAAAAATAATAAACAGGTCCCAGCAGCCCGTTCGATTCAATTAAGCTGCGGCAAGATATTTATATTTAAGGGCCAGCACACAGCGATCCTGCCCATTGCCCAGTTGTTTTCCCCACACCATGTCATCCTTCATCCGCAAGACAGCCCTGACAGCGGGCCGGCGGGGGCCCGCCCTACTCGTCCGCCGATCCCTCCTCCTCCCGATCGCCCTCAGCCGCCGCAGCTTCTACGGGACCCCAACCCGCCAGAACGGGAGTGGCGTCAGCGGCAACGGCAAGAACCCTTACCTCCTCCCGGAGTTCAGCCTCAAGGACCGCGTGATCGTGGTCTCCGGCGGGGCGCGCGGCGTCGGGCTGACGCAGGCCGAGGCGCTGCTCGAGGCGGGCGCGGTGGTGCACGCGCTGGACCGGCTGCCGGAGCCCGGGGCGGGGAGCGACTTTGCGCGGGTGGCGGACCGGGCGGCGTCGGAGCTGGGCGGCAGAGACGACGGTAGAAGTCCTCGCCTCAGCTACCACCGCGTCGACGTGCGCGACCAGGCGGCGCTGGGCGAGATCGTCGGCGGCATCGCCGAGGCCGAGGGCCGCATCGACGGCCTCATCGCCGCCGCCGGCATCCAGCAGGAGACGCCCGCGCTCGAGTACACGGCCGAGGATGCGGACCGCATGTTCGGCGTCAACGTCACCGGCGTCTTCATGACGGCGCAGGCCGTCGCGAGGGAGATGATCAAGCGGAAGCAGAAGGGGAGCCTGGTCTTGATCGCGAGCATGAGCGGGACGGTGGCGAATAGGGGGTTGATCTGCCCGTAAGTTATTTTTCTTTTTTTTTTTTTTCGTCTTCTTTCTACTTTTTATTTTCCCTTTCTAAGCTTTCTTTTTCTTTCCATGTTTCGTTTTTGTGATCCCCTAATTTCTCCCTCCTGGCACCCCTCTCTATTCGTGCTTGGCGGCAGCAGCCGAGGGGAGGAATCTCTGGCTGACGAGAAGGGGACCAAAAGGGCGTACAACGCATCTAAGGCGGCAGTCCTGCAACTCGCCCGCAACCTCGCCGCCGAATGGGGCGAGCACGGCATCCGCGTCAACACCATCTCCCCCGGATACATTGTCACCGCCATGACCGCGGGCCTGTTCGAGGACGTTCCCGAGAGGCGGACGGCATGGCCCGATGCCAACATGCTCAAGCGGCTGAGTTACCCGGAGGAGTACCGCGGCGCCGCCGTCTTCCTGCTCAGCGATGCCAGCAGCTTCATGACCGGCGCGGACCTGAGGATCGACGGAGGCCACTGTGCGTGGTAAGACGAGGAGTGGCGTTGATCGACCGCCGCCGGGTGCGTGAAATTTAGCCGGACATTCTCTCACATGGCTCGGCGTATCCGTGGAGGGGTAATAATAATGTACATGAACCAGTAATGGTGGTGGGATATTGGTCCCTGAAGACATTAAATGGCGGAGCCGCCCGCCTGGCGATCAGCTTTCAGGTAGTAGTTAATGCAAACCCCGTTACTCCATCACGCCCCCCAACTCGCGTCGGCGCTTAGGATGCGGGTGCAACCACACCCTGCGGCCCGAACCTTTCCACAACGCCAGGCTTCAGCCTCAGGCGCGCCTCGATGTCGGCTGGTGACGCGCCGCCTTGTCGGAGCACCAGTATCTGCCGGATCGTGCCAATATCCAAGAACTCTCTCCCTTTGTCGGTTGATTTGCCTGTGTTCTCGAGCTCTTCCCTTGCCCGGGCCTCAAGCTGCCGCCGTACTTCGAGGACTCCCAGAGTTGCGTTGTTCGATGAAGCCGGATACTGCGGCGTCGACACCGACTGGCGGATTCCGGACACATCAGGAAATGGGGATGCTATGGACGACGGCGAATACGTCGGGTTGGGCTGCACAATGCCCATTTTCTGGAGCCGGGCGGCGAAGTCGGGGCTGAGTTCGGTACCATCGGGGTCCGTCGAGTCGGCACGGATTGCTGGCTTTCTCGTCAGTGTTGCCCATTGGGGTCGCCCCGCGCCACTTCCCTCCCCACCCCCCTCCTCCCCGAAAAAAAGAAAAAGGGAGAAAAAGCTAACCGTCATCTTTGGTGTAAAAAGCCTGCGGCTGAGACCTCGGTTGGACATCTTCTGAGGGGGATGGTGGCGGTCGCCGCGCTGGCCTCGTCATTGGGTTCGTGGTCGTGGGTGGCGATGACCCCGGTGCGCGTGAGGGGAACTTGCGAACCGTCCGTTGCGCTGCTTTGGACCCGGATGCTCCCATTATAGAAAAGTTACCGCTTTGGTCAGTTAGCGTTGTATATTCATAGCGATTGTGATGATGGTGTAGCTGACCCGGAGAATTTGGCACGGATCTGGAATCGGAGCTCGTGTCGTCATTTTCGCTGCAGCCAGCTCCAGTGGGCCCACTTCAATCCGCCCAAACACGGACGTGCATACGATGTCACCATGTCACCTCCCAAACTCCGACTGTCTTGGCTGAGGTACATCTTCCCCAGCCACCTACCTTTACGTGCTGCGTACTGCCTCAATATCATGATAGGAGCAGATGGGTTGGTAAGGTAGGGAGCTGTAGTGGTAGATACGGATATCGATCCTTGTATGTACGGACTACACCTCCTCCAGGATAACAAATCCTAGCGCGGTACATGCCCCACAACTAACTAAAAAAAGTGAAACAGCCAAGAAGTCAAGGTACAGCCAAGCCTATACAATTCTCTATAGTATAGAAGTATCAATACCCAGTTTCCCGTCCTTCGTTTTCGTGACCTTCGCTAGCCGTCGGGGCATTGAGTGGGCCAACTGGGGCCAACTGTTGAAGAAACTCAGGGGGCACCGCATCCCACGCCTCCTAAACAGCTAGTCAAAGCTGCGCAAGGCTTAGAGACTGGAGGTTATAGTGCCGTTCGAGCCAATCCTTCATCCAGTGCCATACATTCTCAATAGGGCTCAAATCTGGGCTTCGAGCCGGCCATTGAAGGACCTCG
>NW_027192586.1:485410-492024 GCF_042370625.1 Thermothelomyces heterothallicus | reverse complement strand
ATTAAACTGGCTGTATTGTATAGAAACGTGTCTTTATGGGTGGAGGGCATATGCGCAAAGTCTCTACTATTTTGGCTACTGGGGTGGGAATTCTGCTCAGAAGTACTTTCCATATAAAAATACTAGTAGAGTTACCTAGTGTGACAATTATGTAAGTGGCTTGCAAAAAGGTTGCAGAAAAGCGGGGCGTGTACCGCGCTAGGATTTGTTATCCTGGAGGAGGTGTACGGTACCTGCAGACCGGTGAGCGGGTCTCTTCTGACATCGAATAGGAGATATCTCGAGGGATTTACGTAGCCTCGTGACGACAGCGATATGGTCACACGCTCTAGCCAATTGCCCAATTGAATTGCGATGTTTCCCCAAGGAAGCTTAAGGTATATGTACGGACGGACATACGTACAACTACCTTTCTATCACCGTAAAAGCGTCCTCGGGGGGGCTTTGTGCTTCGCTTAATGTCTCAGCCGGCCCGAGATTTCTTGTCTAAGACCTGCGGTGTGCATCACCCAATATTCTTCGTCGCATTGGCTTACTGGAGTAGGCTCCCGCCCGACCTCACCGCGGCTAGTGCGGGTGTTCAGGACAGGAGGATCGTTGCACTACATTGGCAGCTGGGATTAGCCATAGAAGGCCATGAGGAGCATCGTCGCCCAATGGCCGGCGAACTAGGGAAAAAAAAAAACCAGCCGCATCAATTGTTGTTGTGGGCACCGTTGTTGTCCTCCAACCCGAACAGGTGCATGATGCCTCTTTACCTCATCGGGTTAGCACAGGAATTAAAGAGTTCCCCAGAAGCCAACTCCTGGAGATAAGGTCACCGAGGTGACAAGAACGGCATCGTACACTGCACTACGGAGTACAACCGGGCGTTGCTGAGAGTGGGGAAACCGTTGTTCTCGACTACCAAGTGTAAAAGGTTCCTCAAGAATCAACGAATCAGAGGATGCACCAGAAGTTTGTCCTTCACCGTCATCAACGGCTCCACAGCTCAACATATCTTGTCAAGTCTGGGATTCCTACGTTGGCCACTCCATGATGAACAAAGGGTATTTCAAAGCACTTTCGTGACCACTACGCATCTAGTGTGCATGTACACTGGCGAACCAGAGAATGATGGACTGTATTGTTGAGTATATTTCCGAACCTCCATCTCTACTGATATCAACCCCAACTCAAGTTTCGCCAGAGGTGGAGGGATCGAAGCACAGGATACACCAAATAGGGCGGAAGCCAAAGGGAAAGAGGAAAGCCGAGTGCTCGACGTAGCCTGTTGCAACACGTGTTGAGGTGGTTCTCGCAATCCACAAGTGGATTTTACACAACATCCTCAACCAATGAGAATACAAGCCCTATTCCCCGCGCGCCCCCGCAGTCAAAATCTGTTCTGCGCAAGGGTGGGAGGGCCCCCGCTTGACTCACCCAGCCCCGCTCTGGGCGGAAGAACAAGAGTTGGACTTGCACGACAGAGCGCCCTTCCGGAAATCGGCTTTTCTCACCTTCAAATCTCTTGTTCTCTCACATCGCAACCGCGAGACCGGACCTTTCCACCGAGCGAACTGCTTCGGCCAACAGCCTATCTGATACCGTCCCGTGCCGTCTCGGGAACCGGGAACCCACTCGGGCCTGCCCCCTCACACCGATTGCCTCCTCTCCCCACCCACCGGGGGTGCCGGTTTGGCCATGGAGAGCCCCGAGTTTGCTGCTGGCATGCGGGGACAGGGTTCTAACGGCACCGCTTCGTCCACTTCGAAGCGCAAACGGAGCACCGTCGATAGCAGTCCTGCCAGCCTTGGCGACCACGACCATGACCAAGAACAAGAGCAAGACCACGACGAGAGGGCAGATGCCTCGCCAGAGACCAAGAGCCGTCGCCTACCCGGCGTGAAGCGTGCATGCAACGAGTGCCGCCAGCAAAAGGTACCGAGTCACATGTTGAGTCACCGGCCATTGCCCCCGTTTCCTCCCCTCCGCTTCCACCTCCCCGTGTCGCACCTGTGCGGGCCCGCTCTATCTCTCTCTCTCACCGATTGTCGCTGTTTATTGTTTGGCCGTAGCGTTTTATGTCTCACTGGAGGCGGCTAACATCTCGTCCCCCCGAAGCTGCGCTGCGATGTCGTCCAAGAGCCCTTCCAGAGTTGCTCGCGCTGCAACCGGCTTAAACTCGAGTGCAAGATCGAGTCCAACTTCAAGCGCATCGGCAAGCGTTCCAAGCATGCCGAGATGGAGAAGGAGATCGAGAGGCTGCGCCGCGCAGTCGAGCTCGCCAAGAGCCGAGGCTTTGTTCTGGATGAGGACGACGAGACCCTCCACTCGACAGTTCATTCCGCCATGCAGTCGCAACTCCACTCGCCCGTCGTCACGAGCCAGTACTCACATACGCGAAACCCCTCCTTGATGGGATCCGACGAAGCCGTCTCATCGCTGCTGCACCTCAAGCGGGGTGGCTCATATGCCCTCCCTCGCATTGCCCGAGAACTCGACACTTTTCAGATCACCGAGGAAGAGGAGAGCCAGCTGTTCAGCCAATTCTTCAACTACTATCACCCCTTCCTCCCGTTCCTTAACCCGGCCCAGACGCCAGACCAGTATTACCAGCAGCATCCCCTGCTCTACTGGTCCATCATCGCGGTCGCCAGCAGGCGCTACGGGTCCGACCACAACATCCTCACCAAGCTCTCGGGGCCCCTGACGAGACTGCTCTGGAACACCGTGGGGGACGTGCCTCAGAGCTATTTCGTTGTCAAGGCGCTCTGTTTGCTCTGCACCTGGCCCCTTCCGACGAGCACGACGTCGTCCGACCCCACTCATATTCTCTGCGGAGTCCTGATGAAGACAGCGACCGGCATCGGCTTGCACCGGCCGAATCACATCAACGACTTCTCCCGAGTTGCAGTGGAACTGAACAAGGAAGGGCTGCACGACCGCATCAAGACTTGGGCCGTGTGCAATATCGTCGCGCAAACGATAGGCACGGGCTATGGCCAGCCGGCCTCAACCCTATACGACTGGACGCTGGCCGTTCGTCCCGGAGTCGATGGGCCGTTCTCTCTCGGGCCGGAACTCGAGGCCAGGTTACAGATCGAGCGCTTCTGCGACAAGGTGTCTAAAGAAATGTACAGCAACGCCAGCGACCCCCGTGGCGTTGCCGGCGACGAGCACCGGGCCATGTTGATGCGCGTGTACCGGCGCGAGTTCAACGAGCTCCAAGCTTCGATCCTGGCACAGAACTTATCACCAATTGTCTACCTCCACCTCAAAGCAGCCTGTCTCCATCTCCGCCTCGCCGGCTTCTTCGACTCGAGCCGCACGCCAGGATACCTCGACGATTTGATGGCGTTGTGGCGTGCCACCACCGGCTACCTTGACTTCATCCTCGACGGCCCGGAGACCTGCGACGAGGCGTATCGGTACCAATTGCAAGACCAGTTCCTTCTAAAATACGCCACCAACTATATACAGCAGATGCTCGTTGCCGCCGGGTTTGCCTTGCTCAAGCTCATGCGGTCATTTTTTGTGAAACAGATCGAACCCGAGCGTGGCCGGACTCTCTTCCACAGGACGATCCAAGCCATTCGGACTACCAGCGTGGTGCAGAACGACTTGAACTGGAGGCTTGCCGAATTGATGGTTCAGATCTGGAACGGCGCTCGGAACAAGGACGCGTCGTCTTTTCAAGGTGACGACCCAGAGATTGACGACAGTTTGCAGCTCAAGGTGCGGTGCAGACACAGCATGAGTCTCGTGTTCGACTCGATCTGGCACTGGAGGGAGGAATACCAAGCCCGAGGTCGGGGCACGCTTGATGGTAAGCCCGTTACTCCTCCCCTCTGCTCCCTGCACCAGGCCGGCCCCTTTCTCGCCGGCAACCTCTCCCCCCCCCCCCCCCCCCCCCCCCCCCCCCGCCCCCCCCCCCCCCCCCCCCCCCCCCCCCCCCCCCCCCCCCCCCCCCCCCCCCCCCCCCGGCCGGGGCCCCCAAACCAACAGTTCCCAGCACGCCTTTTTAGACCTCTCGTCTTTACCATTCATTTGAGGTGAACTCGTGCGGGCTAAAAAACTTGCTAGCTCTGAAGCAACCCACGAATCCCGATTCGGCTAATGAGTCTTCAGCCTCCTCCACTCATTTAGATAGCACCCTGGCCCCGCCATCCCAGAGTCTCCCTGCCAATCTCGGCCTGGCAGCGTCCAACGGTCCCATGACGCCCAGTGGAAGCTCGGCCATGGGAGGAGGCACGCAAGGCGGCTCGCTCATGGGCTTGAACAACTACGAGAGCAACTACGATTTCTGGGACCCCCAGCACTGGATGCTGGATGGACTGATCGACTTTAACTACAACACATTTGTCCCCATCGAGAGTACTTAGGACACGCGCTCGATGCTAACCGGGGCTAGAAACCAACGAGAACAGGAAGAGCTCGTTCCAGGACCGCGCCTCCCCACGGAACTCGAAGCGGCAGCATGAAGTCTTGAGTAGTTTTGTTTCCTCTATCTTCTGGTCAAATACCCATATTTTTTTGGTTTCTAGCGCATCTTGTCACGGGTTTCATGGGGATCCGGTTCTGGGCACTTGGTAATCGGTACGGGTCGGACATGGAAGGCACAAAAAACGGACTGAGGTTGGTATCTACTAGGACGCGGAATGTTGCAATGTTTCCTATCTCATCATAGGGTAGTTTTAGATAGCGGCGACCCAAATATATTCTCCGTAGCTATCGTTTCTATGGCCCAGCTCTCCACCACGGGGGAGATAGGTATGTCTAGACAAATGTATTCCGTGTTATGTCTTTGGGAGCTGAACGTGCAATTTCCCAGCGGTACCTCTCTAACAAGTCTCGAACAGATAACCACGGGCTCGCTTTTTGCTCCGGCTGTTGCGCCTTGCGGTCGGTTATTTCCATGGCGTCTACTCCAACTGGCTTGACGTTCGGCCACCATTCGGACCACCTACGAGGAAGGGGTGAGAGGGGAGGAGGGGAGGAGGGGGAGGAGAGCATGAGGAAGAAGAAGAAGAGAGGAAGATGAGTTGGAGGAGGAGGCTGAAAAGTCTGTGATTACGTCGTACGTCATCAGCGCCGTCATTACCTCCCTTCCCAATCCCTTCCCCAAGGAACCTTTCGATAGGGTGTTGGTGAACGGACAGGTGAACGGACAGATGGACGGACAGATGGAGTGCTGCTATTCTTGTCGTGCAAGAGAGAGAGAGAGAGAGAGAGAGAGAGAGTGTGTGTGTGTGTGTGTGTGTGTGTGTATGTCTTGAAACGGGAAAGGGGGAGGGATAGAGGCGGGGTGTATACTTTGCCAGTGGCTTTTCCATCTCCTCCTCGGCGTTTCCCTCACCGTCTTTTTTTTTTTTTTTTTTTCCTCGTGGACAGGGGAGGGGCGTTGGGGGAGGGAAAGGATTGAGTGAGAGAGTGGGAGCGGATGGATGGGTTGTTTCGTTTTCATCCCCCCCCCTCCCTTCCCAAAGCTGTTGGTCCCAGGTTTTGAGGTTCTTGAATTCTGGAGCGTTCTCGGGAAGAGAAGAAAGAGTCGACTGCGGCACGAAGCTTCAGCCCTGCGGCATGCGACGACGGGATGCACAAGTAAGAGCTACTCATGGGTTGATTGTACAGAACACGCATACATACCTTACCTATCCAGATAGCTCCCGTCTACGTAGTTTTCTGGATAGATCAGGTACCTACCTAGATTGATCAGATATAATGAAGTTTGGTACGTATGCTAAGTTCACTCGGCATAGCGTCGGTCAAGCATTGTCTTGGAATGTGGAACGTTGGATGAAAGGTGGCAGTCGCGGAACAGCCTCGAGTAGTTGCTCTAGTAAAGAAGGTATGTTGGGAAGGTGCCATAGGCGAGCTATGGAAGGTACGACTACAGAATTGCAAAGGGAAAGCACTGGCAGTTTGCGTTCGTGTGTTCCGTTGTACCTGACCTCCCCGGTTGGTGAACTGAAACAAGAGCTGGGCTTGTTAGCTTCTTCGGATGGACAATTTGGTTAAGGCCTTTGCGGCACGGCAACATCTTCGGTGGGAGGCGTCTTTGCTTGGCCGATCGACTGCCCCGCGTTCGGCACGGCGACGGTGCCTGCGCGCCCGAGATACGGGTTACACGCCGTCGTCACCTTTCCCCTGTGCCTAATTCAGTTGTTTAGTCTTTCTATATTTGATCATGTCTAGACGTTTCGTTTCACGTCGGGTCTCGTCACACTCGGCCCGGGCGTGCTCCTGCCGCGCCGCAAAACTGGATGCAGATGTAAGTAGTACCCTTAGGTTCTGTATTGAGTAGGGTGAATCTACTAAACTCTACCTCATCAAGACGGCATTATGTTGGGGAATCGCTGTAGAGCCGAAAGTTTGCCCGGTGACTCGCCCGGACTTCTCTCGTCTCGTCACCATTGTGACCCAAGCCATCTTCCGCTTCGAGTTTCTTCTCATTACTCAGCATTGAACGATTGACCGCTTCTCATCATGCTCATCCTCTTCATACTCCGCCTCTCTTTTTCATGCAAGACAAGAAGTGCAGCTTCCACGTCACCGTGCATTTCCTTTTGGAACTTCTTTGATGAACATCCGGCTCTTTCTGCAACCCCGAATCCCGTTTTTTTTTTTTTTTT
>NW_027192586.1:474575-484768 GCF_042370625.1 Thermothelomyces heterothallicus | reverse complement strand
GGGGGGAAAGTCTCCGTGATGCTCTGTCATTTCCCCGATCCGTGGCTTGTGTTCAGTTGCTGTATGCCACGAAGTACAGGAGTGTATTGTAACTATGTACATACATACATACGTCCGTACACTCCCCTCTTTTGTTTTTTATCCCATTTGTTTTTTGGCCTTGCTCCGCGGCCGTTGCCTCGCCGCGCGCCTTGCCGCTCGCCTCGGTTTCTGGTTAAACTTGCAACACGGCAGCAGCGCGACAAACTTCCCATTGGAAGGCCTGCGAGGCCTGTGTTCTCTCGCCTTGTCTCAACCCATCCACGTCTTTGGCGTGCTCCGGAGAGAGGGAATCACAAAAGCAGCTCCCATCGGCGGCGGAGCCCCTTGCGAGGCTGTGCCGACCTGGCCGCACCGAACGCGGCCGGGACTCGAACCCACTCTTGGACCAACCGGGCCTCCGGCTCCTCGAGGTCGCGATGCGAGACGACGCCGACTGAACGAACCCGGGCGACCGGGACTGGACAGTCCTGTAGCACCGCCATCCAAGTGCCCTTTTTTTCCGCTAGTTTTTTTTTTTTTTTTTTTTTTTTTTTTTTTTTTTTTTTTTTTTTTTTAATTTTTCCCCTTTTTTTTCCCTTTTTTCCCTCGCTGTGGCTGTTCAGGCCTCTTCCAACGGCCACTTGAGCCATGACAGATCCGCTCAGACGGCTCTCTCTCCGGCTTCTACCCCCAACGATAGCTTCCCCCCTCCCCTGCCTCCTTCCTCACACGTCCTGAACACTATACTTCTCAGAGGCCGCAGGCGTTGTTGCATAGCATCGCGGCCTCACTGCCCAAGGTCGGCCGCGGCCGACGTCTACCGGGATGGCCCGAGTCTTGGGCGCGGATATACCGTCTAAGGGATACTCAAGTCATTGAATAGGTTATATGGCGTGCATATGTGAGGCTTGGATGGCCTATGTCCGCAATACCCAATCCGCCTCCCCCCCCCCCTTCCCCTTTTTTTCCCCGGGTCCAGTTATGCCCTTGAATCGCCACGCTGGGGAAGCATCCGTTGGGTCTCTACGAACGATATCTTCCCCACAGAAGGATGACGGTATCTGCGCCTCCCAAAAGGGAAACATGGCACTAGACTCCTTCACCGTTTACTCAAGTAGCGGCGCAAGCCCATGACACACACATCAGCCGCTCTCCCCGTCTTGTCGATTTTGCGATCCCTAGATATCTTTTTTCACCGTAGTTGACCGGCCAGCGGCAGTGGACTGCATTGTACCAAGCGGCGAATGGCGGGGGCCACGTTCTCCCTCGGCCCCCGTATAAATCCCCCTAACCACCCTTTTTCGGGTTGCCCTTTTCTTTCCTTGCTCGTCCCGCCTGTTCCCTGGTAACGAGTCGTGACTGAGGAAAACCAAGCAAAACGTCTGCCCCTCGGAAAAGTGCGGCAGGCCCAACGACCTTGGGTGTGTGCTGATCTTCCCTCAGCGCGCTTGTACATGCGTCTACACTGGCTACCGAGCCGGTGGTGAACAAAGTATGTCCAACAAACCCGCCTAACCCCCGGTGAAGAAGAGCCAGAGAGAGCCAATTAACTGAACTGGCGCCGGCACCGGCGCAGATCGCAAGCGCCCGCCATCCACCTTTGGGGAGAGGGGGATTGGGGGAAATGGGGGATGGGAATCGGACAGGGGGGCTGGCCTCCTCCTCCCTCCCTGACGGGTTTTGCGGTGAAAGCCCGACACGCCTCACGCTTGAGTCCAAGGTACAACTCAGTATCAGTAAAAAAAAAAAAAAAAAAAAAAAAAAAAACGCGGGGGTGCCCAAACCCCCCCAAAAAAAAAAAAAAAACCAAGGTATGGAACTGGTGGAGTGGAGTGGACAATGAAACGTCTCTTCTCTCTTCCTCTTGACCAGTGGCGATTTCCACTGCTCCAAGATCCACACATTAGAACGCCGAAAGTCGGGAGTTGGCGCACTTCAACCGGTGTACAAGGGCAGGATGACGGGAGTGATGCCGCAACGGCGAGCAGGGGAGAAGGGGGGAAGGGGGCGCGGAGAGACACTAGCGTGTAGAGTGTGTATATATAGGTATGTACCTACATACATGTGCCAGTGCCAGGTTCAGGGCTAGAAGGGGGGGAAAGTTTGGGCTTCAACTAGGACGCCTTGATCCCTGTGTGTAGTGCAGCGTAGGGCTGGGGGATCAAATCATCCGTGCTGATCCGAGCGACGGGAGGGGAGGGG
This sequence comes from Thermothelomyces heterothallicus, assembly GCF_042370625.1. NCBI lineage: Eukaryota > Fungi > Ascomycota > Sordariomycetes > Sordariales > Chaetomiaceae > Thermothelomyces > Thermothelomyces heterothallicus. The sequence continues at coordinate 482,545 of NW_027192586.1, read as the reverse complement.
ACGATTGGAAGGAAGATCAATGGCCCGGGAGACGGGGCGCAGAAGGAGGAGATGGTCCTCGTGATCGGACGACGCCAGCCCATGGGTAGGTACCAGGCAGGCGTTGGCTCGCAGAAGGGCCGAGAGCGTTGACGACGTCTGGCCATGCAGCTTCACCTGCCTAGAATGGGGGTCTTGGTTATGGAATAATCTCGGCAGGGTGGCGTGGGAAGCTTACCGGTTTCTTCTCGATCACACCGACCAATGTTCCAGTGGGCCGCAAAAATCTGGAATCTCGAAGGGGGGGCATGATGAAGTTGCCACGCGGCGGAAAGGCCCTCGTTTGTTTACACTTTGCGGGTGCGAACGCGTGCAGGGGAGAGCAGGCCTCGTCTTCCCAGCACGGCCGGAGGGTGATGATGGCCCGTGAAGGTCCTCATGCCAGCATCTCAGTCCGAATCATCGACTGCATGACAAATTAGGCTTCCTTGGATCTATACCCTAGTTACAATGTAACTATCTACGAGTAAGCACACGTCTTCAATGGCGAGACATGCTAGGGCCTTCTGTTCAAAGGAAGCACCGGAACTCTTCCGCAACCGTTCGCAAACTTGGTTGGAGGAGAGGCAGGCGGGCGAAGAGCGGTCAGTTCTGGCCCCCCAACAAGGCGATGTGCTGCTTTCCTCAATGGATCCAGCAAAGTTTCCTAAACACCCTTTTTTTTTTTTGGCCATGGTACAAATTCTTGTTTATCAACGCCGCTCTCGTAGTGTATGTAAGGTAGCTACACTACGCAGGACGCGCACATACACCGGTGCTGACGGACATGTTCTCCCTTCAACCCCTGGCCCGTTTCCTTTTCCCTTCCCCCGGCCCTGCTGGCAGCTGCGCAAGAAATGTGTGTTCGACAAGGGCAACCACGTTACCGCCGGCCCACCGTGAGCGGTTCACTACATGCTAACGGCTCGGGCATAGATTCGGCTACACTACCCCTCCTCCCCCCTCCTCTAACGTTGATCCGTGGAGCGTAGTGTACCCAAACCCTTGGTTTTGGGAGACGAGGATGGCATTCCGCTCGTGAAAGTGGTTACCCACTCCCTGCTCTGCTATTTTGGCAAAGCCGCAAGACAAGCCGGGCGGCAGGAGATGGAACGGGAGCGGGCGAAAGAGGAGAGCCTCGGGAAAGAAGATAGCATATCGTCGCAAAGAAAGAAAGAAAGGAAGAAGAATGAAGGAATGAATGACGGAACCAAAACGGAGAACCGGCTCCCGTTAGGGAACGACGCCAGAATGGTAGGCTATAAGGCCATACAACAAAGAAAGAAAGAAAGAAAGGGAAAGGGGAAAAAAGAGCAAGCAACAGCAAGCGGACTGGAGTCGACTCAGGGAGAGCAAAACAACACGGACTCTGGCCTCTCTTCCATCCAAATGGCGGCATCAAAATCGATCGGCAGAGCCGCGGACAAACAACGCCCTGAGGTAGGAGGACGCTTGTTTCCGAGCCCACTGAGCTTCCCTGCGATACACTGCGGTTGATGAAGCAAGAAGGGGGAAGCGGGCTTCGTGTGTCCGGGGTTCGGGTTGGCTGAGGACTATCACAGCACACTAGGGTCCCGCTGTGGCACTCACACGTGCGAGAAGAAAGAACAGGCTCTCTCAACACAGGGGACTCCCTGAAACCCCGAACGGGGCTCTGCTGGAGCGAACTGGGGGTCCCGTATTAGCAAGGGTTAGGGGAAGAGGCAGGAGGTGTGTGCTCGCAAGGTACAAGTAACCTGAGAACCTGCAGCGGAAGATGCGAAGACTAAAGTTTTGTCGACCCGGAGCAGACTTTGGAGTGCTCGAGGAAATTGTCCAATCATTCCATCGGTTCTCTGATGGGAAAGTGGGCGATCGTTCGAGCTGGCCCAATGAGATGCGCGCCAGGGGTCGACCCCGCGGATCTGGCTTTAAACTACCAAGCGGCAGTGCGGAACCACGATTCATCAGGCGACAGGGATCTTGCGAGCAGAGTCTCCACCTTGCGCTACTTGTATCTGTTCCGCAGTACCGTAGTACCCCGAAACTGCAGAGTACACTACGCTAACGCGGTCCACTACAACTACGGGAAACACAGGACGGTAACAGAGTGTATCGTTACTTCCGCGCGGGATAGGAATCAGCCGCCTTCGGCCCAGGCATCAAAAAAATGAAATAATAATAAATAATAAAATAAAAAAAAAAAAGATCTGCGGGAGATGCTTGGCATTTGTACATACGGTGGACCAACCCCGTTCTACGCACGCACGAACACGAGCATGGCCACTCTGAGCATCATCATCATCATCATCATCATCATCACGCCCATATTCCGGGGAGGGGAGGAAGGGATAAGAGAGGGTAACTGACCAATTCTTGGTGCCATGCCTCCTTCTGCTTCGTATGGTGCCTGGGAGCCCAACGTACGAGCGATGCAGCGCATGCTTAACGGATGAAGGCGTGTTGTACGCAAGCATTGTACACAAAGCACTGCGTTAGGGAGTGTGGGAGTAGTTAGGTCCGTGTTGACGATTGCATACTTGGTATGTATGTACAGTACATGCATGTATGTGAAGTACGCGGCAGTGCCGGGCGAGTGTAGTCTACAAGTATGTATTCTGTGTAAACCAGGTACCTTACAAAGTCTACTTATGTATGTAACTATGTCCATACACCATAATTGTACTCCCTACGAGCAGCGCGAAAGACAAGCTTGCCAAACGGTCACTTTTAACCGGCGAAATTACAATGTGCCCGCCTCCCGCAACCATCCCGGTCCGTGGCGGCTCTGCTCAGCGGCCGTATTTGCGCGAGTCATCAACGAGCATCCATCACCTTCGGCTCGCCTGTTTCTTCTTCTTCGGCGCGAGGCATCATGCCGTCTGTACGGGCCGAAGAGCTATACATATACAACGCTACATAATGTAGCTATGTACGTGCGGGAGCAGCTGCACAACTCAGTGTGCAGAATCTGGTCGGGGACGGGAGCGGCCCCTGTGATGATGGGCGCGCGCTGCAGATGCTTAACCAACCCGGTGATGAGACGGGCCAGAAACCGGCGCAGCTCGTCGCCACAGTTGCACAGCCGCCGCGGGAGTGCAAAGATGCGATGCCCCTGAGGTGGTGGTGGAGGAAGAGGAGAGAGGTCGGTGGTCGGAAGGGCGTTGGGGGCGGGGGGGAGGGGGGAGAAAGGAAGTTGTGTGCCAAGGGCCTTTTGGGGGCCGTTGCCGGTCCGCGCGTTGTGTTCTCGGCACGAACTCCAAATATTCTAATCTGTACTAGTTACCCGTTCCCCACCCCCGCGTCAGGTTGTACCTATGTACAATTTTTGCCCGGCCGAAGACTTTCGGGCGCTGTAAGATACGTCGCATACGTATAACTACAACACAACACTACGCCGGGTATTTGGCACGAACGCCAAGATGCGCCCAACTCGCCAAAAACAGCCTTTCAGTGGAGACAACACATGACCGCAGTGGCTACGGAAAGGTTGCCGTGGTGGAGCAGAGACCAGGGAACAGGTCATGGACCAGACCCACATGAAAAGACACCACGGAAACCGGGGGATGTCTTCCGCGGCTGGTGTAGTTAGTGGGCATTGCTGTCCGCCGTTGTGCTGTCTACTTGCAGTGACTTAGTGTAGTGCACACTACTACGCTCTTTTACCGATCGGAGCCCCAAACCAGACTAGGAAACGGCCCGGGTCTGGCCCGCCCGCGGACACTCCCTGGCAGAGTGTCAAAGAGTCAAAATGCCATCATCCCTTTGCGCGCGTATCAAGAGCGAGCAAGCCGGAGGAGACGTTTGACGGCGAAACGAACGCGATGTGGGACCAGGAGGGCGCGGACAAAGTAGGGGACGCCTCGTCATCTCATGTCGCGTTGCAATCAGCCGGAGTCGCCTGACTGACGTGTTTAAACCACATCAGGCAAAAGGGTTGCCAGCCGTTCCGTTCTGCTGGGACCGGTCGGCGGCTGCGCGGTGATTTTATGCACATGCCAATGTGTGGTATATCCGTGTCGTTTGAGCACTGGCCCTGCAAGTCCAAGCTAGCGTAGCATGGTCTGTCTCTCAGACGTAAATTGGGGATTGGAAGAGGAAGGACGCCGAACCGAAGAACGTTACATACATGCAAGACATCCAGTCCTTGCGCACCTTGAGGACGGACAAGACAATGATCGGAAATTCGGATGGGGAGGCCGGCAATAAGGCCAAGCTTGGTTGCGGATATGCGCACTCCCGTTGTCGTTCGCCATCCCGAAGCACTCCAGATGCGGCGGGCGCAGAGTCGCTGGGAAGGGTTCCTGGATATTCGAGGCGATATTGGCTCACATGTCAAAGTCTTTTGCCACACCTTGATCTTGCCTGTGCCCCCCCAAAAACTCTGCCACAAGGCTTAGCCGCGAAGCATCTGGTCGCAAGAATTGGTCGCCACCGTCGCAGAATCAGTACTTCCTTGGCGCAGCGTCTGCACCAAGTAGCATGTTGCTCCGTGACCCACCGAGCAGAGAATCGGCCCATCATTCAAGTTGTGGTGTATCACAGCACATGCTTGGTAGTAGGAGATAGTAGTATTCCCCCATCCGCTGCTCGCGTGTCATGGCGAGCTTCCGTGCCACCCCGGAACTGGATGGCCCGATTTGATCGGAGTCTCGAGTCAAAAATAGGGAAGAGACCTTTTCAGCGACGGGCGATGGTGTCGTGAGTAGTCAAGGTATGCCCCGTGCTTGTTCGACCACGCTTGCCTAAAGTGTATTCGGCGCGGCTGGAGGGAACTGTTGATTTTGAATCTTGCCGAGGTTGAAGGGTGTTGGTGCTCGAGCTGCATGGTTGCCGTCTTCGCGCCCAATCCCCATACGCAATAAGCGCGCTGGTGGTGGTTCCAGATCGTGTTGGTGTGCTGAGTCGGTCGGTGATTGACAACGGAAGGAGGGGCTATCCGTTCGATCTGCACCTCCAGCCCAGCTAATCCGCCCTTTCCCTCAGGGCACACTGCACCTTCCCTCTGAACGCTCGTCACCTCTGCTTTCGGTCAAAGGCAATTCGCCTAATAAGGTCTAGCGCGGACCCGACGGAATGGTAAGACATGCGATTGGCTCACTGGACGAATTTTGTGCTGGGCACCGCCAATTACAGATCGACAAATCCAAGCACAATGTTGAAGCGCGCACCACCGCACCCCACCCTCTCCAAAAAGCCCTGCATGCGGATATTGTAGTAGTATGTAGTGTACAAGCACATATACAGTTGTAGGGTACACGTTATATCACCCTACCTAGTACATCATGCCGGCCTGCTTTGAGGCGTTTGGGAAGGGAGACTCCTAAACACCGATCGACGATGGCGCATGCAACCGAGTGTTTTATGTCCTTGTATTTCCTTCCGACAGGAAAACGACGCAGTCGCTGTTGCACCTGCGGTGATGAAAGTGACTTCATTTCAAGGCACAAGTTGGCTTATTTTTTTTTTTTTTCGAGCAGGCGTGTCCGGCCGAAATTTCCCGTGTTGAAGCCTGAAATCCACGATGCTGGGGAGGTGCCAGGGTATCCGCTGCAGCATGCAGCACAACACCATTTGTAGAACGATCGCAGAAACATTCGAGTCCATGATGGCCCTCGTTTGGTAGTGGTTCCGTACTAAATGTGCACGAATCGTACAGTACCTCATGCTTCGAGTACCAGGATTACTGTCGCAACCGTGAGTCAGGGATATGGAACTGAGGTTACAATGGTAATCCGTAAACCGTAGCATAAAACGGCTACTGTGCCCGCGAGTTCTTCACACTCTGACGGCCGTTTCTTATTTCGCTAGTGCTTGATGTCCGAGCAGAAAAAAAAATGAAAATAACACAACGATGATACGATCATAGAGAAAGGGGAAGAAGTTCTCAGATACTCACTTGCTTGGCAATATTAGCCAAAGCGTCAATGCCGGCTACCAATTTGTACATCGCACGCACAGTGTACTGTGTAATGTTCAGGAACTCCGGCAGGTGCCGCCCCTGCCGCATGCCACTTACCCGTTCTGAGCTGTCCTACATAGTTCTTCCCTCCTTGGTTCGTTTAGGTAGCACAGCCTCGACTCAGTCCCCACTAAAATTCATACGCGGGGGCACAGTTGTTTCATTGCCATAGCTGTCCGAAGCTGCCCTGCGAGGTACAACATATGCTGAGCAGTTTTCGGGCTGGCTGCCGCCCTTCTCAGCCCAAGCGTCCGCCTGGTCTGTTTTTCGGGCCGCTGCACCCTTGGTGCGTTGAATGTAGATCTGAACCACGAACCCCGGCAGAGAAGACACAGCAGGCCCCGGAAACCACCCCCCCCCCCCCCGGGCTATCGCTGCTCCGTGCTTTGGCTCCTTGGCCCATGCTCCTCCAAGGAATGATGGTATGTTTGTATCCGTACAGTACCCGCATTTCAAGAAAAATAACCCGAGCAAGATACTTCCTTCCAATTACATTTTAGGGCAAAACCCGCGTACCCTCAAGAATCGGTGAATATCGTTACCCTGATACCTGAATCCTGAGCCATCCCGGGCCCCAGATTTCGCAGCCCACATCAGTGCCAAATTAGCAATAACTAGCCAATGCTGGCCCCGGCAATTGGTTGGGCTTCGCCCCCAAACTCGCTCGCCCAGCGCAACAGTAAGCAGCAGTGCGCTGGCAGCGATTGAAGAGTTGTCAAGCTCGGAAGAGGTACCTCGAAAGCCGCGTCAAAGGCGTCTTTACCAGGCTCCGAGTCGAGCCAATTTGGCTTCATCTCAACCAACAAAGAATACGGAACCGCGCGGCGGCTATTCTCGCAGGGGGAGCTCCCGCATCGAGCGAGAATGATGCCTTCTTCTCCGCCATCTGCCCACCCCCTCCCCTTCTTCCCATGCCGGCTGGGCTGGGCCGTGGGGTAGGGTTCGTCGCCCACTGCATGGTACTGTACACTGCATGGTTACAATGGACGGCAGAACTGCGCACATGCCACCGCCATCGATACTTGCGGTATGTATTCGGTTACCAGTATGGAGTCGAAGTGCGCAGTGCATCCATTCACTCGAATGCTCCACTTTCCCGAGAGGAAGCAAGACGGGACTGACCTTGTCCGTTCCTCCCCCGTCCCCGTCGTGACAACGGCAAGGACGGCTGTCTTGGTAATGAAAGATGGGCACTGAAATTCCTCCGAAGGCTTAGCGTTGTTCTACCGCCGGGCGATTTTCCAATGCCTGTCCGGGGAGGGGAGGAAACTCGGTGATTCCCCTTGTCCTGCGTGTCGTGCGCCGCTCTTCGGCCAGCGAGGGTTCAGCGCTGAATGCCGAACGGATGCACCTCAGAGCGAGCAAGGTATTTTCCTCAATTTATCCAGTCGCGCTGGCGAACAGCTGGCAGCCTGGCCCGATCCCGCCTGGAGGAGTCATACATATTGTGTATGTAGGGCATGCTTTCCCAGGCATCAACAGATGGTGTGTGGGAACAGCTTCGTACACCTGCGTACCTAAGAGGATAGATAGCGCGGCTCTGCCGACCGTTGGCATGATCTTCAACTAAGCCGACGGCCCCGGGCAGCGGAACGCCTCGGCGGTGGCCCTTGGGGTCGTTGAGAAGGAAAGAGGGGAAAAAAGCCTACACTAGGGCGCGTCAAGAGGTCGCAGCTGGTACAAGCCTCAACCAGCACAGAAAAGCTAGCTCTCGTGGACGGACGGACGTGCATACATACTTTAATGAGTAAGTACATACATACATGGACAATACGGATCACACTAGGCAGGACATACGCATACATACACTACAGCACCAGCGCTGCCGGGGATTGAGCTGTCCTAGAATGGCAGCTTCCAACTAACACCCTGCCATGGTCGCGCGAAATCAGCACCGTCTTGTTACTTGCGTGCCGTACACAGTTTCTAAACGGTCGGCGCCTAACACACCAGTCAGACTTACGGCGACGGCAAAGTACTGCGTATCAGGGTACGAATGGAGTGGCAGGGG
>NW_027192586.1:446573-474506 GCF_042370625.1 Thermothelomyces heterothallicus | reverse complement strand
GGGTGAAGGGGGTGTGCATGGGCTTCGAGCTTCACCCTTCCCCTTCCCCCTCGGGTGTGTACACTACACTACAGACTCGCCCGCATCTGTTGCGCAGGGGTCGGCTGCCTTTTTGTCTAGATTTGAACCTTGGGAGGGCGCTCATTCAACATGGGTAATTTTTCTGCTGGCCACCCGTGTTTCTGGAACGCGGGAGCGGAAGAGGGATGCACGCTCGCTTTTTGCTACATCTACTGCGAGCTCCCAATCGCCCTCTGCCTACTTCTACCTCTGTTTCCGTCCCGCGCCGTTCCTCGGAAGACTCCTCCTCCTTCTCACGGATATTAGCTGGCTTTCCTGACTTTGCCTGTCAGGTCAGCCTCTCCTCTGTCTCAAACGTTCCCCAGTTCCTTCAACGCCGCACCCTGCCCCACAGCCGGGCCGCACTCAGACTGCCGACCAAGATCACTTAAGGTCAGCCTCTTCCTTAGCTTCCTGGGCTCCCATGGGATCTGTGCGCACACCGCGGCGAGGAGGCGAGACACATATCTACAATAGATCAGCGCGTTCTCCCCTCCTGGATCCGGTGTTCTTTCAGATCTCATATCATCCCTGGTCCGCCCCGTTCTTTGGTATTTGGAAGAATAAAACAGGACCAAAGAGAAGCAGGTTGAAGAAGCGCATACAAAGCGGGGACCCAAGAATCAGCGACTAAAACATGGATCTCGACAGGCAGGACGAAATCGAATCGCCCGTGATCGAGGACTTCCTCGACTGCGACCAACTCGTCTCGGACTCGGACGGCGACAGCTCTGGCAGTCCCCCTCCCAAGAAGACGCCTGGACGCCTTCACATCCCGGTCGACATGTCAAGCACCCAGTACATGACGTCCGGCGCCCACCACCCGGAGCGGTCTCAGATGGACGGCTTGCCAATCTGCACCAGCGGTCCCCAAACAGGCGCCTACCACTCGGGCGAGCTAGACCCCTATAGCGCAGTAGGTTTGCCCGCCCGGAGTCACCCCCCATTCTTGGAAAAGGAGGGGGGGGGAATAAGTTCTGCTCCGCCACTCACCACCGCTTCGTGCCGTTGCAGGTCTCTGGCGTCTCGTCGTTCAATTACCCCGCGGCTGCTGATCCGAGTCTTCTGACTCCCGCGTCCAGCTCGGGGAGCCCTCCTCTGCCGCACAAGCAGTCGGTCAAGCCGATGCGGAACTACCACCAATCGACCCTGCCATCACAAGCACCCACTCCTCCCGACTCGTCCAGGATGTACGGCTACAACGGCTACGACATGGCTTCCAGCAGCCAGAGCCCGTCCCCCCTGACGGTGAATCCGGCCGTCACTGAGAGCGGGGGGTTCATGCCGCCTTACATGGCCCACTCGCCTCCCATCAGCCACCATCCTTCCTCGCCCAGGACGGAGATTCCCCCCCCAATCAACCCCTACCTCGGCCATTACACCGTCTCGGGGCCAAACGAGGCCGAGGTGACGCCGCACTCGCTGCAGGACTACCACCCGTACGGCGTCGAGGTTGCGCCGGAAGCATACCTCGCCCAGCAGCGGCAGCACCAGCACCAGCACCAGCAGCACCAGCAGCACCAGCAACACCACGTCTCGGCCGGCTCGCCGCCCGTGCACCAACGCATGCCTTCGGACGGCGGCGCGACGCCGGACCTGTCACAGCCTCACCCGGCGCAGTTCCGCCCCCACCAGGTCGGCGCCGTCGAGGACCTGCGCGACCCCGGACTGCTTCTCGGGCCGCCCTACCCTCCCGCCGGAGCGCTCAGCCCCGGCCGGAGGGCACAGACGCGCAGGAAGCCGGCGTCAGCGCGCAAGCCGTCCCGCACGCCGAAGACGGCGGCGGCTACGGCGGCGCCGACGACAACAACGACGACGACGACGACGACGACGACGACGACAGCATCAACGACCCTCGTAGGATCGGCCGGCGCCAATAGCCAGCTCCAGCCGTCCGAGGACGAGGAGGAGGAGCTCACGCTAAGGGATGACGCGCCCGAGGACGACAAGTACCTGTTCCAGCTCCGCAAGGAGTTCATCTCGGAGAAGGGCAAGGGCATGTGGGAGGAGATGAAGGCCAAGTACTCAGAGAAACACCAAGGCAACTGGGAGAAGGCCGCCCTGCAGATGAAGGTCTCGCGCGCGGTGGCTCGCTATGGAGTCTGGCCAGCGAAAGAGGTATGTGATTCCCTCCGTTTCCTTTTATTTTATTTTTTTTTTTTTTTTCCCTTTGATATCCGTTACTTCAGCCTTTTCGTTTCACCACCCCTGCCCGTAAAGGAAAGAGACCAAAAAAAAAAAAAAAAGCTGACAATGGATTGGCCCCACACACAGATCGAACGGCTAAAAGAAGCCTTCGAGTACTTCGAGGAGATGCGGTACCAGTTCATCCTCGCACGGATGAAGGAGAACGGCGGCTGCCGCGTCTGGGACTGGAAGAAACCGCACATTGTAGCCATGCTCGTCAAGCTCGGCCTCGAGGAGCCGACGGTCAACGAAAAGACGGGCACCCGCCGGCGCAGGCAAAAGGCGGCGGCGAGGCGGCAGGGCAGCCCCCAGGTCGGCGTCGCCGCCGCCGCTGCCGCCGCCGCCGCCGCTGCTGGAGGTGCTCACCCGGCCATGGGCGACTGGACCGCCGGGCTCGGCCTGCACCACCCGATGTACCACGGCCACGCGCACCACGTGGCCGCCGGCGCGGCGGCGCGGCAGGGCGCCCCGCCATACGACGCCATGGTTACGGAGGACTTTGGCGGCCCGCCGCAGCTGACCCCGAAGCAGGAGGAGGACCTCATCAACGAAGTGTTCCGGGACGTCAGGCCCGAGCGCGACCTCAGCCCCGACGACGGCATGGAGGGACTCTCGTACGGCCCCAACAACGGCGACGCCGGCGCGGACGACCGTCCTCCTTCGACAGCAGCAGCAGCAGCAGCGGGGACAGCAGGGGCCGGGACTGGGGCACCGCGGAGCGAGCTCAACCACAACCACCACAACAACCACCACCACCACCACCACCACCATCGCCACCATCACCATCACCAGCAGCAGCAGCAGGGCAGCGCCCGCGTGGCGCGGCAGACATGCGATCAGCAGCTGCTCCAGCACCCTGCTCCTCATCCTGCTCCTCCTTCGCAGATGACCGAGAATCCGTACGCCCCGCAATGATTGGGGGGGCCAAAGACAATCCAATACCATGCCACAGGAACCGCCTTAAACATCAAGACACCACGAGCCTTCCCACAATCCCTGCCCCGGCCGGGCACCCCCCGGGGTTGGGCTGGTGGGGGGGTGGGAAGTGGTGTGTAAGGTTTGGGGGCACACATAACTACGGATACACGCATTGGCACACACGAAGTGCGACATGGAACAAGGGGCCAGGGGGAACAAGTATCACAAGTATCACGGGGAATGAATGAACGGGGCGTAATCGGAGTGTAATGGCAACTCGGGCGAATTCTTTCTGGGTCTTTTGCGGGTTTCGGAGTTTTGGTTTTGGGCTGGGAAGAGTTTGGGTGACGTGTGTAATCCTGTCTTTTATTTTGCATGGGTTCATCCATCCATCATCGTGTTCTTTTTTCTTCTTACTTGGTCGGCCCCCACCCCCTTTTCGTCCGCCCGGGTTCACTTGGTCATTTCTTTCGATTTCCCTTTTTTCTCCCTCCTTTTTTTGCTGTTTCCATCTCTGGCAGAATAAAGAGACACTTGCTCACGCAGGCTCGCATTCCACACCTCGCTTTCTCCATTACTCTCTTCTTTTTTTTTTCTTTTGCATGCCGCTCCCACGTGCTTGCCTACCCTTTAGTGTAGCGGCTGTTTGCTGACTGAGAAACCAAGAATTGACTTGTCTCTTTCACCCAATCTCGTTCTCAACCCCCCCCCCCCCCCCCCCACCGCCACAATGATCTTCATCGGCAGTGGGCCACCGAAGCAATGAAGCTGCTCTGTTCCCGCATACACCAAGTGCCAAGAACGGCGTAAGTTTTCGGCGGCGGCGGCGGCGGCGCCAGCAGCAGCGCCGCAACATCGAAGTGGGTTCTGTTTCGAATTCGAACCGAGCTCCTTCCAGATTCCTCAAACAAACGGGGATACTCGTCAATCCATGTCGTAGAATGCCTGTCTTCCTCTTTGGGGCCTCCCCTTCCACTCCTGCGCCGCGTGGCCGAGGATTAGTAGTGCAAATATTATTCCGTTCATTGCTTTCTTACCGATCGGAAGCAAGATGAAGGAAGAACGTCAAGGGCTTCTTGGCCGGCAAACCGTCTTCCACGAATGAAGAGGTCTATTTAGCCCATCAATTTTTTTTTTTTTCAATTCCGTCCATCAGGGGCAAAACCGACTGATGATGCAGATATTGTACGGAATTGCATGTGAAGGCGCTCGATGCAATACGCTAGTGTAGAAAATCCAATTAGGTACCTAATTAGTTACTGTAAGGTGGGTAGCTTGGCATCCTAGGAACCGGCGGGCCGCGGCTGCCTGAGTGGCCATTCAAAGCCACGCCGATGCCTGAATCCTCCGAGATACCGGGTCCCCGCATCCGGCAACCGCGTGACAGCGCCGCACAAGAGCACTTCGCAATTACTTACAAAAAAAAAATTGACCTGTGTGTCTGTGTATGTATGTACGGAATTTAGAGCAGGGTCAGAGTGTCACCGAAACTCCGCCTAACTACATCATGACCGGGGAGGTAGAAATAATCCCGAATGGGAGGATGCGGAAGGAAGACGGAATCCTTCGTTTTCTTTACCTTCTTGAGTACGGAGTAATCGAAGAGGATCTGCGACTTGGCGCTGCTTGTTTCGGGGAGGCTGTCTAAGTTCTGACTGTGTCCCGAACCATGTGCTCTCTAAAATTGTGAGAGGTGAATTCCGTATTACCAGCACGCGTTTCCGGTACGAGTCAGTACGGTGTATCCTCCGTACTCCAAGGTACTTTGGTAAGTCTGGTGCCTGATGTCTGAGATGTGCAATCCGCCGTCCGGCGAAGGGAAGAAGCTACCACGGAGGGCAGGCAGCAGACCGGATTCCAATCCACCCCGTTCATCAGACTGCGTTAGTTCGTATCCTGTTACACATGTGCATTACCGGTACACAGTTAGCTTTACGATCTACGCTATTAGCTAGGTAACTTACCTCGAACCTTATCCACAACGGCGGTTTCTCTCCGGCATACACTAGATGATGCTGTACGACGTTCCACAGGTGCTTGGAAACTCTAATCCTGGAACAAATATAAAAAGAAGCGGAACCAGGCATGGATTAGCAGAGCAACGGGTGGGAACTAACTGTCTCAATTGAGACATTGCGAAAACCGACAAACAAGGACTTGACCCAGTCCTTGAACATATGGATACATATACAGACAGATTGTCACTCGAAATCTGAGGTTAACGAAACACGGAATAGAGTAACTTCAGGAGAAGAGAGTGTGGCTTGTAAGCGCCGAAGGGTCGTGTACGAAGTTTTGGTCGTGGTGTTCTCCAGCACACCACGTGCCTAGTCAAGTGACCGAGTGGGCCATGCGGCCGCTTGCGTCTCCTCGGGATCGGCCCGGCGATCGAAAAGAAACCAACCAATCCCGCCCGGGCCGTGACTTGGGGGAAGGAAGGGGGAGGTGTGCACTCTCGACAAGGGGCCCAAGAAGGGGGGGGGGAGGGGGATCCGCAAGCGCAAGCACAGCGGAAGGCGCCAAAAAGAGCGAGCAATTCATCAAGGGGTACGGATAGTAATTGACTTGTCCGTCTTACACCGTACCGAAGTGTACCATGTCTCGTTTAGTTCTCTCGACTAGGGCCCCCCTTCTCCTCCCTACCACCCTCCCCGGCGTTTTTTGAGACATCGTGTGTTAGGGAAGCCCAGGAACGAGCGGACAAACAAACAAGATAGGTACTTTTTTTTTCGCTTGCAGATCGCCGACAGAGGGTAGCTGCGCAGGCGAGGAGGGGCAAAAAGGGGGGGGGTTGGTTCGCGCAGGGGATCGCGCAGGGGAACAACATTTCAACGGCCACCTCCAAGTTCGCTGATTACCAAGCAAAGCATAACCTCACCCACTATCTCTACACTACCCACATGGATTTCGGCCAGGGGGGGATGCCATGATTGGCAGGTTGATTAGCTGCTTTTAGGATGTGATTCTGAATTTGCGCCGTGGGCAGCGCAGTGTTCTTGCTCAGGCGGCAAGTGCGTGGAACTAACTGAGTCCGAGCTAGCTCTTTCGTCATAAAGGGTACTGTACACTCACGAAGCCATTGGAAGGAAAGCCATCCGGTTGGCCCTCCGCACTATGTGCTTGTCACTGCCGGTTTTGCGATGGTACGGGGTAAACGGGGGGTTGACGGTCTTGTGCTTGTTGATATATTCGTGGTGTTGATATCTTTCTGGTGACGTCGAAGGCCCTGCTGCAGACTGGTGATTCTGTCGGTCTCATCTGCAGCTTTCTTCGAGCAATTCAGGAATGCGTGGGGTGCTGATTCGCTTGCTTTCAGGTCCGCTGGTCCGAGTTTGGTAGAGGGTGTCATGACGAACTGGTATCCGGGCTGTGGGTGGCTGTTGGAGCGCAGAACAAGCAGTCACCTCACCGCGCGAAGCACGCGGCATACTACCTCGGTCAAGTTCGTCTCAGACCTCGTTCCAGGCTGCACGGCTTGGCGCTGTGCCTTGTTTGCACAACCGGGAATCAACCTCGGTGCGACTGATAGAGGCGACTTGTTCATCTCTCGGATATTTCGGGGGTCAAGAGGGGCCGCAAAAAAGTTCGCGTAGCCCCCCTTTCCCCGGAAAAGGAATGGACGGGCAAGGGGCGACAAGAAGGGCGCGTTGGTGTTGGCGGACGCAGCCGCCCGCCCGGGTTTTTCAAATCATTGACCGTTTGCGCCCACTCAGACCACAATTCCTGTTGGCTGCTGGCGGCAGCTCTTTTGCCGCGGGGCCTGCATCTCGACGTGACTGTGTTTGCTTCTGTACTTTCCTGTCCCAAAAGTTTCCCGGCTCTGGGCGTCCGCTCAACCGTACCAGCCTAGGACGAAACAGAACGTACCATGCCGGTCTCTTGCAAGGAGTTTAGGGGTTGCCAAATCGTCGGATATATGTGACAATGAAGGAGACCGAGAGCAGGCACCAGCCGGTCATGAACATCGTCTCCGAGCCGAATTCTGAATTGAAGCTAAGTGCTTTGGGGGTGGTTGGGGGGAGGGGGCGGTGTGAAGAAGCCAGCGAGGGTCGTTCAAGTCTCGGTGACTTCCAGGTCGAAACAGCGGTTGAACTGAGTGATAACGGAGGCGAGTCCAGACACTGTGTACGACGCAAGTCTGGACGGAGAGAACTCGGAAGCTCTGCGTAGAAGGAGCATTGTGGCGTCCAAGCGCAACATGATGCGATTGACTAACCTTTTATGCAAGGCGTGTTTTTAAGACTTTCGAGACACCATCGAGTCTAAAGAAGCTCGGCATTCGAGCTGGCGAGCTTCTAAGAGGTACCTCGAGAGAAGAGACGAGCATGCGCGTCTTTTCTTCCACTAGGTCAACGCTTAGCAAGGTGTAACGCGAGGTTGGGGTTCCAGAGCTAAGATAGGCACCATAGGTAGTTTAAGCCAGCGGGGAAGGATTTTTTTACAGAATCGAAGTTCAGGAAGTACGGAGTACGGGTAGTGTATCCTGAGGCTGTCAAGGCGATATGGGGCATTCCTGCACAACCTGGTAAATAGTTACCCTGGACCCACCTTAGCAGTCGTTAGTAATTAGAATTTTCCCGGGCCGCCGACCCCGCCGCCAAGCAACGGGGAAAGGTGGGTCTGTGGAGTCTTGTGCTCTATGGAGAGAAGATGACAGCTTCGCGCTTTCCGGGGTTCAGGCGGCTGATGCCAAGGCGTTGTTGGTCCGAAACTGCCACATTACACACTTGCGCACACGCGCGCACACACTCACCCACACAAGACATCGGCAACCGAGACGCAGCCATCGCCAGTCCAAGTCGGTTTGCGCGCCTGGCCCGCTGCCACTGCCACTGCCGACCTCCAATCCGGCGATTTTATTTTATTTTATCCTATTTTTTTTGAATCTCCGTTCCTTTTCTAATTGGCAGACCACACATGTGGAGTGCGATCTCACAGTTTGAAGTGATGCCCGAGTCGGCATGACTTGCCGCGAGTTGGCCGCCGCCGATGGCTCCGACACCAGCAGCCCCGGCCCGGCCCTCAATGACCTCCCTTGTCCCCGGATGCAGGCCCGGGCCCGTCGTCGGTGCACATGGCTCGGCTTGCACAACTCGACCCTCTGGCTGGGATGCATGCTCCTAGCGCTCTGCGTGGGCTATTGGCCCGTGGCAGCGGCCATGCGTCCGGACCGCGTGCGGGAGCTCCGGCAGGAAACCGTCAACATGTTTTACCACGGTTTTGACAACTACATGAAGATAGCCTTCCCGGAAGATGAGGTTTGTTTTGACTCCGTTTACCCATTTCGTGTTTATCTCTTCTTGTTTGTTTTTGTTTTGTCCCGTTTCCTCCACCCATCCGCAGAGTCTCACGCCGGCCTTCCCGCTGACGCAGTACTTGTAGCTCCGACCGGTCTCTTGCTCCCCGCTCACCCGGGATAGGGAGAACCCGCGGAATGTCGAGCTGAATGATGTTTTGGGCAACTACTCGCTCACCCTCATCGACAGCCTCTCCACCCTGGCCATCCTTGCCTCGGCCCCCCCGGAGGACGGTGAGACCGGCCCGAAGGCGCTGAGGGACTTCCAGGATGGCGTGGCAGCCCTGGTCGAACAGTACGGAGACGGCACCTCCGGCCCCTCGGGTGTCGGCCGTCGCGGCCGCGGCTTCGACGTCGACAGCAAGGTGCAGGTGTTCGAAACGGTCATACGCGGCGTCGGGGGCCTCCTGAGCGCCCACCTGTTTGCCATTGGCGCCTTGCCGATTACGGGATACAATCCCAATCCCCGGCACCCCGGAGACGACCTGCTGCACCCGAGGCCTGTCGTCTGGCCCAACGGGTTCAGATACGATGGCCAACTGCTGAGGCTCGCTCTGGACCTGGGCCAGAGGCTTCTCCCCGCTTTCTACACCAGGACCGGCATGCCGTATCCCCGCGTCAACCTCCGCCACGGAATTCCGTTCTACACCAACTCGCCCCTCCACGAGGCCGCCGCACCGGGGACCACCGCCGATGGGTCCCCCGAGATCACCGAAACTTGCAGCGCTGGTGCCGGATCCTTGGTCCTGGAGTTCACCGTTCTCAGCCGCCTTACCGGTGACCCCCGCTTTGAGCAGCTGGCCAAAAGGGCGTTCTGGGCCGTCTGGTACAGAAAGAGCCAGATAGGTCTGATTGGTGCCGGAGTGGATGCCGAGCAGGGGCATTGGATAGGTTCCTACGCCGTAATCGGTGCTGGCGCTGACAGCTTCTTCGAGTATGCCCTCAAATCCCACATCTTGCTCTCTGGCCACGAGCTCCCGAATCAAACCGCAGTCCGCCCTGATCGCGGCAGCGACGGATGGTTAGATCCAAACACCCTGTTCAATCCCCTCAGTGATGCCGAGAACTCCCCCGACTCCTTCCTTGAAGCCTGGCATCACGCACACGCATCCATCAAGCGCCACCTCTACAGCGACCGTGACCATCCTCACTATGAGAACGTCAACCTGTGGACCGGCTCCCTAGCGTCCTCCTGGGTAGACAGCCTCGGCGCCTACTATTCGGGGCTCCTCGTCCTCGCCGGCGAGGTGAGCGAGGCGATCGAGACGAACCTGCTCTACGCTGCCATCTGGACCCGCTACGCCGCACTCCCGGAACGATGGTCCATCCGCGAGAAGACGGTGGAAGGCGGCCTCGGATGGTGGCCGCTAAGGCCGGAGTTCATCGAGTCTACCTACCACTTATACCGCGCTACTAAAGACCCCTGGTACCTCTATGTCGGCGAGATGGTTCTCCGAGACATCGCGAGACGGTGTTGGACCCCTTGCGGCTGGGCGGGCCTCCAGAACGTCTTGGACGGGCAAAAGAGCGACCGCATGGAAAGCTTCTTCCTCGGTGAAACTGCCAAGTACATGTACCTGCTCTACGACGACCAACACCCACTAAACTCGCTCGACGCCGCGTACGTTTTCAACACCGAGGGCCACCCCCTAATCATACCTAAGGCCGCGTCGGCAAATGGACGCCGACCCCCGCGAGCTGAACGCAAGGATCTGGCCATCTACAACGACGACGCTTTCACCAACTCATGCCCCCCTCGTCCCTCCGCGACTCCCATCTCTGGTTCTGTTATCGCCGCCAGGGATGACATCTACCACGCCGCACGGATGCTGGACCTACATCTGCTGTCCACTTCGCCACGCACCGTCGACGGCGGGCAGATGTCCGGCCAGCACATGGCGAGATCAAATTTCACTCTGTTTCCATGGACCCTCCCATCCGAACTGCTCCCTAGCAACGGGACTTGCGCCAAGGTACACCACCCGACAGAGCTCGTCCTCGAGTTTGCCTCGAACGCGGGTCAGATGGTGGGCGGCGGTGCGTTCAACTTTATGATCGGCGCCCAAAATCTGGAACGTTTGAGTGCGGATCGGATCCGCGTCACCAGCCTGTCTGGTCTGAAGCTTACGATGCATCTCGAGGGGGACTTGGAGCAAGAGTGGCGCGTTACAAAAGTCAACGGCATCCCCCTGGGCCGCGACGAGTTCCTTGTATTTGACCGGTCCATCCTGGGAGAGGTCTCTGACCCCAGATTCAACCTCGTCCGAGACCCGGTGATGGTCAAGCTCCAGCACCTCCACCAAGTCGACATCCCAGAGAACGATGCCGACACCGTCGACGACGACGCGCCACAAGCCAGCAACCACGAACCCGGACCCGGACCCGAACCCGTCGAGGACGGACCGAACCCCTCCGTCACCGTGACGGACCTCGGCTCCCTTGTCAAATCCCTCTTCAGCCGAATCACCTCTTCTCTCGACAACATCCAGCTACCCACCTCCCTACCACGCATCGGCGCCACCCTCCTCCCCTTCAACCTCGTTCTCAACACAACAGCCATAACCTCAACCGGCATCGGTTCCGCTCCTCTCCCTCCCGGTGCCTCCCCGCCTTCGGCTGCCCAACGGCACCGGACCCCGCCCTTCGGCCCCGGCCCCGATGCCCTCTTCCCCTGGTCAACCATCTACGCCTCGCCGGACGACGCCTGCTCTTCTCCGCTACCGGATGCTGCCCCCCGCGACCACCAGATCATACTCATCCGCCGCGGCGGCTGCAGCTTCTCGACCAAGCTGGCCAACATCCCGGCATTCACGCCGTCCCCGGACTCGCTCCAGCTCGTGATTGTCGTGTCGGACGACGACGGCGACGGTGACCAGGACAACCGCGGAGGAGGAGGAGGAGGTGGTGGTGGCGGCGGCGGCGGGGTTGCCGGGCTCGTGCGGCCGCTGCTGGACGAGGTGCAGCGCACGCCGGGCGGCATCCAGCGGCGGCATCCGATCGCCATGGTCATGGTGGGCGGTGGGGAGGCCGTGTTCCGACAGCTGGAGGCGGCGAGCCGCGTCGGGGTGGTGCGGCGGTACTTTGTCGAGAGCCAGGGGGTGAAGATAAGGAACATCATTGTCGATGAAGACGGCGACGAGATGGACTGGTGAAGCGTTTTTCTTTTCTTTTCCCAATACGGGCTATGTGACTGGTCCACCCGGGGGAAGAGATATAGGCGACGAGCGGTAGTTTAATTGTTTTTTGCGGCAAGGGTGTTGGATAGAGTTGTACATGTATGTCCATGCATTGGCACATGCAGAGCATAGCACTTGGGAATGTATATATGGATGTAACGAATGATCTAGCACTGAGTTTAGGATCTCTCCTTTCAGTGGACATCAAGGTTCTCTCGTCTGCATCCCTCTCTTAAGGCGCCCGGCCACGTGTCTGTTTCCCCAGCTTGCAAGGGATGTCTTCAGATACCCGCCAACGGGCCAGCCTCTGTAGCTACTCCGGCCGGGCCTTACTCCAGGGGCAAGCGTCTCGTCATCTAGGCTATTCAAGGGTATCAGATAGATCGTGACTGGGGCAGTACTAGTTCTGAGCGCGGGCAACAGCTCTCGAGGGAAGATTCAACGGCACGATTTGCATTTTGGTATGTGCCTAGCGTGAGTCGATTAAAGCTGATGCAGTTCAGAAGATGCCGAGTCTATCACGCAAGCCCCGGCGACTCAACAGCTCGATCCCACTCATGGACCGCTTTGCCCACTTCAACTTTTTTTGATTACCCCCAACGCCGGAAAGAGCCAACCGTCACCCTTCCTCACGCAAAAGGTCTCCTCCATCCGAACCCATTGTAAGCCAAAAAGAAATACACGAGATCGAGCCCAGCTTTCCCAAGTCTGGGGTTTCAAGCCCACTCTCTATTATTGCGGCCTGGTTTTATAGACCTTAAGTGCATTGTAAGATATTCCGCTCCCTAGATTGAGCGGCGTCACGTTGTGTTTGGAAGAACCGAGTCCTTCAATCGAGCTGGAGTACAGCAACTTCGAATGCCAGGATTACTCGTTCGTCTCGAGCAGAGTGACTGTTTGGACGCCACCCAGCTTGGAACGGCCGTTAAGCACCGGGATCTCGAGGATGAAAAGGTATCCTATCAACTCGCCACCCAACTGCCTGACAAGAGAGCCGGCGGCGGCAGCAGAGCCGCCTGTGACAACGTTAGCGAACATGTACATAGCCGAAGCCAGTCATCGTTCTTTGTAGAGTGCGTCGGAAAGAGCGGGGGGGGGAAGAAACCATGTGGCGTTTTGCCAGGCGGGTCATGCTGATAAAGAGAATGGGAGGGGTCCCAGCAGCAACGTTGTTTGTGTTCGCTTGGATGGGGCGGCACCCGGGAGGCGGTCGCTTACCGGTAGCAATAATGTCGTCGACCACAAGCACCTTCTGGCCCGGCTTGACAGCGCCCTCTTGCATCTGGAAGTAGTCGGTCCCGTACTCCTTCTCGTAAGCGGCGGTCACGCAGGGACCGGGCATCTTGCCCTTCTTGCGGACAGGCACGAAGCTCGCGCCCAGGCGTAGGGCGAGCGAGGGCCCAAAGAGGAAGCCCCGCGCATCCAACCCCACGATCACATCGGGCTTCGCTTGCTCGCCGAACTCGAGAACCTGGAGCTCGAGGGCGCGCAGCAGGGTCTCGTGGATGACGGGGTCCTGGAAGAGAGGCAGGATGTCGACGAACTTGATGCCGGGGATCGGGAAGTCCGGGAAGTGCTTGAGCGCCTTCAGGAGAGTTATCTTTGTACTGGCGAGTTCGGAGGCACCGGAGGCGGGGGCGGCGGGCTGTCCTCGCGAGGCATCGTCGGAATTGCTAGCCAGGGCGGCGGCTTCGGTAGTGGTCAGTGAGGTCTGGTCTTTGGTCGTCTGCGCCAGAGATTGGGCAGCGTCGGCGGAAGTGCTCATGTTGGAAGAGAGAAAGAGGGAGCGGGAGAGAAAGAGAGGGAGGGAGGAAGAGGAGAGGAGAGAAGAGGGAGGGGAAGAGGCAGGCGCAACGCTCGTGTCTCAAGAGGAACAAAAAAATTGCGGCCAGCAGGGTGTGCAGCACGGAATGCTTGGGCGTCAGCAGTGGGAGGAGACAAACGAGCGAATTGGACACCTGCCATCAAACCTGCCAGAACGCGAAAACAGAAACTGGAAACCGAGGCGGCCCCTCCCGAAAGAGTCAGAGGGGGGACCTGGACCCCCCCGGTGGAGTCGGTGAGGAAAAAAAAAGCTAAGGCACCCCCATCAGACGGACCTGTTGTGTTGCAATGTGCACGGCGGATGTGCTTCCAGTGGAAGGGAGACGGCCGAGGAAGCGCCCAGCCCTGTGAATCTCTGCACACAGGCTTTCCCTTCCAGGAAAGCACCTTGTCCATGGTACCTACGGATAATGACCTGTCTTATCTCTGCCCTCTTGGAGTCTACTATACACTAGTAGGGAGAGCCCGGGGAGGATACTGACCGAACCTAGTGTAGAGATACCTTACCTTGTGTAGACGGATGTACCTAAGAATCGCCGACGAGAATCCGGAACCGACTGAACATGTGCCAGGTTCTAGCTCTTTTTCTTTTCTTTTTTCTCTCTCTCTCTTTTTTTGCGAAGGTTGTTTCGAGATTGCCAGATTAACAAGTAGATGAGTTGGGAAGGTGGGGTGAATCGTGATCGGGGGGCCAGGCTGTGCTCAGCCAATCCGAGAGACATCCGGGAAGGCGCGTTGTGTACGGATTTAGTGTAATCTGTACGGAATACCTTGTTACGGCTATTCCGTATAATTAGCGCTACTAGAGAAGGAGATACCTGGCTGGCACTTCGGACCTTGGGTTGAGGAAAAGTAGCCATCCCACCGTCCATGAACCTCAATTTGTAAATTTGTTGGCTGCGATGCTGCACACAAGGCGCCTTTTCTTTCCTCTCCAAAAGCCAAGTTTTTTTTCCCCTTCCATTTCATCGCAACGTCCCCACCCCCCGGGCCCGCGCAGCCGCTACGGGGAGCACTGCATACGCGTGTGTCACAGTCCTGGTTCCCACTGGTTGCGTCCCGCCTGAGAGCAGCTCAGATCACGCCGGCATCGAAACACGACGAGCCCGCGACCATGGCAAGACCGCCCACGCACCGCCGCCGCTTCCTGGTTCCCGACTGGCGCCATGTTGCCGACTCGACCGCCATGAGTTCCGGTTGTGGGGAAACTCCAGGCTCATTACAGGGTAACCTCGCGCAACGCCAGCCTGCTCAGGGCTTATCTCGAATAAGAGCGATAACGTTATTTGCACGGATTTAGACATTTTAGTGTACAGGTTTGTTGCTCATTGCCGAGATAGGCTTCTCAGGTAGCCCGGAACGACTCTGCAAATATTGGAGGGGAGCGCCCTGACGGCAGATACGTTTCTACCGTGTAACGTGCATTTGCTACTAATAACTGTAATCCGTAGTGTCTTCCGCGTGTATCGAGACGGAAGATGCTGCGGTCGGACGATCTTGCGATAGACCTGAGGCCAGCGCTTAGCAACGTCCCTTGCTGCCAAGCCAAACGCCCGATTGCGGGGCTCACTCAGCCTCCAAACGACAACAGCGAGCCTCCACCATCACACCATTCAATGAACCTCCCAACCTGTCCAACTGTCATCTTACACCCCCACGGCACTTTCCGTCTCATCCAGGGCTACTGAGGCGAGGTTTTTGTCGATTGCGAGATGTGACGGAATATCCAGCTAAAGCGTCACCCAAGGAGATGCTCTGTTTTTGTTAATTTGTTCGCTTTCTTCCAATCAAATAGGACGGCAGACGATCTTAGTCCTCCCATGAATAAGAGGAAGCATACATACAATACGAAGTCCTATACGAAGTCGACGACTGTCGCACCGCCGACCTAGCAGCACCTTTACTTGGCCGGCGCGCTTCTGTTTGGCCTGCTCCTGGGTTTCTTTTGATTCATTCTGTTTCTCTCCCCTCCCACCCCCCCTTTCCTTCCTATACCAGTTCAGCCTCCCGTTAACCGATATCAGCTCCAAACGGAACATCGGCATGTTGGTCAGCCCTGGTCAGCTTGTGCGGGCTATGAGAAGACGGGAGATTTTTCCCTAAGTGGTCGTCTGGTCTTATGCAATCAAGGTACTTTATGCATCAAGGTTCTCGAACTGCAGCCAGGGAGCGTTTCATCCCGCTGCCCAAAGCTACTCTTCCAGGGGCGTCTTGGAAGGTCGAGACTGCGAGCGTTGGCAAACTGAGGTTCGAGATGCACGGAGGTTTCCGGGCTCGGTCCGACTCATGTCAGAGCGCTTAAACAAGAAACGTTCACCAGCAAAGAGCCCCTGTCCTGACCCTACTAGGCAATTGTTCGCAGCCGCTCGCCCTTAGCGGTGTACGGAGTAGAGCATACAAAAAAGCCGTTGAATGAATCTTGCGATAAACCATGTTCCTACCCAATGTTTGCCGCATCTCGTTCTAGGTAGCTAGGATATAATTACTTATAACTTCTCTTACGACGCACAGTGCCATACCTGGAACTTTAATAAAGGAGAGCACCCCGAGCCCGAGACTACGTCGTCGAAGATTGTCAGACCTTGGTCCGTGGTATCAATGATTGGCGTTGAGAGCTCGAATCGTTGTTATTGCCAACCGCGATGCAAGGAAGCTGGCGGCAAACTCGCAATCGGCCTCGGCCAAGGAAGAAGGCCCGCCGGCGCAGTCTCGGCATCCGACCTGGTCCAGCTTCCGATCGGTATGAGGGACCCATACTCACCAAAACAAGCAGAAACCGGACGCGACAAAAAAAAACCGGGGCAACGAAATTTCGCGGTCTGCGGCCTGCGGTCTGCGGAGCGATTGCATAAGGCCTACCTTGAATTCGGGTGCTCCGACGTCATCGAATCGAGGTGGGAATAACAAGTCCCCATCCGTCCATCCATACTAAGCACTGTGTGTGGCATTCGACACGCAAGACCACGGCGGATTGGCAGATTCCAGGTCGTGGTGCATCCACCATGCAACGGCGATTTGCAGCCTTCTCGAACATATCCAGTGCCGAGTCACCGACTGGATTAGTCTACTGCTGCTGCCGCGCTTTTTCTCCAGTTCGGACCTGGGATTGCGTCTTCACCGCCCCCTCGCCAATGAATGCGGTCCACCGGATGGCGCGCTCAACTGACCGCTTCGTTTGGGGTGGGATACCCCCTCCCGTGTCGAGACTGGTCCGGATCTCCGGTACGGCCGGCCCTGTCGCAACCTTCGAGGACCAGATCCCAGACTGCGACCTGTCTTCGGACCCCGTGGGAAGCGTAACACGGCGCCAACTATCAGTAAGGCTGTCTCCGGCCCCCCAAACCGGCTGACACGAGGGGGGTTTTGCCGAATGATGACCGTTTGTGAGATAAGGTGCCTAAGCAGGTGCGCTGGCCGCCCCGCGGGTGATTGAACGCTGTGGTGGCGCCATTGTTGAAGAGACTACCGAGGCCTGCCTCGGACCCTATAACATAAATATTCCAGACCAGAATTGCGCTCGTTGTTGAGCCGGCTTGCCTCTCCCCCTCGGCCTCTTGTACGTCGGACGGGATGAAGCGATACCACGAGGAGAGGGGGTTTACCCCATCTCGGCTCAGCACCAATCGCCCCAGAACATCTTTTTGCAGCTGGGTCCTCGTGGGAGATGGTAGGACTGTGCACTTCTGCTGCCGAGCTGCAGGGTGGACGAGAGCAAAAAAAAGAACCAGCTGAGCACTGAAACCCAACCACACCATGAAGCCAATTCGGCGTGAGCTCCCTTATCTCCTCACCGACCGGGCTAGGTCCCTTGATACCTCGCACCTTGGTAGTAGACCGATGCAAGCCGTTTGATAGTGAGAGCCGGTGAGGTACCTTGCATTGCGAAACTAATATATCCCCCAGACCTCGCCCCTCCTTTGCCCCTCGTCTCCGTACATGTCATGTTGCATCATAACGGCATATGCTGTCGTAAATCAAGATTTGAGGTCAACAGAGCTCAGAAGCGCTATGCAAATGAGAAGATGATAACGAAGGGGGTATCGTGCGGCCATCCAATGCTATGCAAACGCTCGCAATCTCTCCGCCCATATGCCAAAAAAATGAAAACCAAAAAAAGAGTAAGAAAAAGAAAAATAGGGCTCATTGAGCCGTACAATAATAAGCAGCCAGGTTTGGCTCTTTTGGGCGTTCTTACCGACCGGGTCGCCGGATCGGTCCATTTTCAGGGGTCTAGCGACCCACGATTCTCCCACGCGGAGGGAACGCGACCTGTGAGAGGCTGGACCCGCCGCATATGGAGATGCTGCCGATGCCGCCGCAACAGGTGCGGCCGGCCAGCAACATTTGCTCTCGTTATCGCCAATGCCTCCGCTTCCCTGGCGGCACGTTTCCCCTTATTCTTGGCAGCCCCTCAGATGGGAGGGAAAGCTCATCGGAACTGAAGCCTAATGATGGAGAAGAGCATGTTCTGTAGCACGTGCAGCATCACGGCGACGCAGGTGGGCAGCAGCTCGGGCCAGACAATGAAGTCGAGCTTGCCCTCGGTGACCACGCTCACTTTGTAGATCCAGCCGATCAGGCCGGCCACGATGAAGCTCGCGGCAAGCTCACAGGCCCAGGTGATGCTCGAGGCGTAGAACGTCAGGCCAAAGTCGTAGTCCTCGACGCCCTCGGTGCCGTCGAAGGCAAAATAGGGGTAGACGTCCTTGTTGGCGCCAAAGTGCAGGACTACGACGCTGCCGAGGAAGGTCAGCATCGAGGCGTTCTCGGCCAGGAAGCGGATGAAGACGTTGCGGATGCACATCTTCTGATAGGCGCCGTAGCTCTGGCCGCTGACGCCGATGACGGTCAGGAACCAGTGAAACGGGGCCGACATCAACGTCGGCGTGACAATGATGAGGCCCGTCGAAGAGAGGAGCTGGAGCATGACGAACTGCGACGGGCTGCGCAAGCGAGCATATAGGGCACGAACGTAGGTCTGGTAGGTAAGCATGAAGTAGCTGTGTCTCGGATTAGCCTCCCTCCGCTCCTCATCAAAAGACCCAAGAGGGCCTTCTTCCCCGTTGGATGCAAAACTCACAGCTTGAAGATCCAGCTCAGCGGGTAGCTCCCGACTCGCTCCCCTTCGTTGCCCCCGAGGATCCAGCCGGTCAAGCAGTCGAGAAGATGGACGGTGGATATCCACCCGTAAACGTAGACGATGGTCTCGAAGTTGTTGTGCGGTAGCGTGCGTAGGTATATCTCGGCGTACGCCTCTCCTATCACGTACGCAAGCAAGCCGATGGATAAAGCCAGGCAGAACCAGACGAAGCGGACGAAGCTTGCCGGGAGCCATCGCCGGCGCAGCCTGACGGGCATTGTGGCGCGGTGATGGCGGCTGTCGACGTATCCAACCGTCAGTGCATCCTGGTTCGGATCGAAAGCATCAGGACCCACGACGGCGCGGTTTCGTCTCCCATCCCGCCATGACGTCTCGCTATCGGGCTCGCCCGCCCACCACGAGGACGTAAAAATGCGCTGCGTCTCGGAGAGCGACCGTCGAAGTTTGAGATGACGCTCGTTCGTCATGAGAATTAAGAAGGCAATGCCGACGGGCATCGCCATGATGACAAAGGTCCACGAGATCCATGCCGTGTTGTGGACGGTCAGGAACCTGGACTCCGGGATGAGGTACACGGGGATCGGCGCCGCGATCGAGAGGGCGGCGATGAGGGATACGGTGATGGGAAATCCAAGCGACTGCGGCCACCAGTTTAGGCTGTAGAGATTGAAGACCTTGGTGATCCAGATCAGGGCGGTCAAGTTGTAAAAGCTGTAGTAGACGAAGAGGAAGAACCAGAAGTTCACCCTCACCCTGGCCGCGCCGTGCCCTGGCACCTTGCTTCCGGAAGTGGGTGGCGGCCCTCCGGGTCGCTGCACGGCGCCGTCACCGTCGTCGTCGTCTTCATCGAGTAGCGGGTACTGCGGGAAGGGCACGGCAACCCACGCCACGGCCTTGCAATTGCATCAGCATTTCGGTACACCAACAATCGTTGAAAGAATCCGCGGCCCCTGCCACTGATTCTGAGAACGAATAGCCAGAGGGTGGGAAAGGGGGGGGCCAACCTACCAACAGCGCAGGCAACACCACCAGAGTCAACCACCGGCTCCACCACACGTCCACAACCCTCTTGACCACACTCGCCTTGGGATCGACCCAGGTGTCCGTGAACCTTCTCAGCAACCGCTTAACCCAACCCGTGCCGCAACAACAACAACAGTAACAACAGTACCTCCCGTCCGCGCCATCACCATCGTCTTCTCCGTAATGCCCCTCCTCTTCGTCCTCCTCTTCCCTCTCTTCCCGTTCCACAGCGGCCGCAATCAGAGCCCCATAGCCGACATGCACGCTGCCTCTCCACCCAGGCTCGGCAGAGAGGAGTCCCATCTGCGCACCCCCTCCCCCTCCTATTCCTCCTCCTCCTCTGACGACACTACCACCACCACCACCACCACCCGGTGCAACCGGTCCCGTCCCCCAACTTCCGGTCCTGCGACCCGCCCCCGCGGCGGGTCTCGGGACGGCGCGGTACCGACCCAGCAGGGGGGACGCCTCGGAAGGGTGGCGGACGTTCTGGACGCGCTCGGAGCCCTGCTGGAAGGAGAAGAAGGGGACGGGCGGCGTCGTGGCGGCGGCGGCGGCGGCGGCCAGCAATGCGCGGTCGCTTCTTCTTCTTCTGTTGCTGCTGCTGCTGCTGCTGCTGCTGCTTCTGCCGCTTCTGCTGTTGTTTTTACTGCTCGAGAACGGGAGGGAGGAGCTGCTGCTCTTCCGGCCCGTGCGGGAGCGGTGAGGGGGATCCCACTGGCCCGCCCTCCCCGGCGCGAACCCGTACCCGTATCCGTATCCGTGCCCGTAGTCGAGGGGAGGAGGAGCGGGTTTGCTTTGGGTGAGGCCCATCCGATTGTGGTAGATGACACACGCGTGCGAAATGAATTACGAGGGCGGGAAGGGCTTGGCTTGTGTCTTGTTTCCCCCACGCGGGTTGGGTGCCCTCGTCCGAAGCGTCTAAGACAAGAAAGTGGGTGCCGAGAGTTACAGGGTTGATGGATGCATTGTCCGTATGTGCCTCGGGAGAAGCAACGAATTGGGGTTTCGCGCGGGGTGTGTCCGTCGTTTCACCGATGAAATCGATCGGACCTGGGAGCCGTCGAGAGATAGCCTTTTTGCGTCGTGGTTATGGCGTTCTCGACCTCGTGTCTTTGCAAATCTCGACGGAAATTCGAGAAGAATTTTGAGCAGTTCGGTACGAGATACTTGCGTCAGTGTTTTAGGTGTCTTCTTGGTCGCGAGTTGGTTGTTGGTTTTGGTGTCACGCGAGGTACTCTCGGGCCTTCCTTATCGCGGCCAGGTCCCCACAAGGGCCCCTGCAAGGAGGCTCCATCTTGTGCCGAAGACCCCTGTTCCGATCAGGCCGCCAAGCCCCCGGACCCTCTGATGCTACTCTGTACGGCGACGACTCGTTCCAACTTCACGCAATTATCGTCACATCACCAGTTTATGTAGGCCTCCTTCCCAAACTGAACGTTAGATACCCGGAGAGTGTCCCAGACTAAACCGGAGCAACGTTACTGTGTAAAACTTGGGGTCAGGGAGTTTGTGGTTTCAACAGCAAGACAGTACGGAGTAGTACCTCGTCAACGCTGTCGTTGGGCTGTCTAGGTACTCACGCAATTTGAGGAGCAGGATGTTTTATGCCGAAAGATGGGTGCAGAAGCTACCCTGATATACCTTGCTTGCTTGCTGCCTTACAGTTACAGTACTCTCCACCCTCGGTGCCTTCCCCAAGTACATACAACATAACAGCACAGACTGTTAATAGCCGGGGTATCAGGAAGGTACCAGAAGGAGGCCGACCTGACCCTCCATAGGTACTGAATCTTGGCGGGACTGGGCATAAAACCCTCTTTACTTTCTTTGAACACCCTCTTTCGAGGCTTCAGGGAATTTTGCCGCACAGCAGTTCGACCAACCACAGTCATCTCTAATTAATGCCTGAAATCATGAGTGCGACCCCCCGGTTCTAGGACCGGCACTGCTCGTCTTTGCAACAACTTTCCCTAACTGAAATGAAGAAGATGACGATGGTGATGGTGATGATGAGAGGAGACGATTACCACCCGCCCATCTCTCACTCACGCGATGCTCCGCGCCGACATAATCAAGCCACCAACCCAGCTTTCCCCCCCCTCCCGTCCCCCTCCTCCTCCTCCTCCTCCTACTACTACTACTACTACTACTACTACTAACTATTATCCCACACCCATCGGCCACCAGTCAGTCATGTCCCCCTGACGCGGGCTGGCTCAGCCTCTGAAACCCCGCCAGCACCTCCCGGTCCACATTGACGGCCCAGTTGGCCTCGAACGCCTGCTCGCCGCCCACCCGCTGCACCATGTCGGCCAGGCGGGCCCGCACAAACTCGTACGTGACGACGCAGTGGACGGGGTCCTTGGCCGCGAACTCGCGCTCCGCCACGTCCAGCGGCGTGTCGTACTCGTACCCGGGCAGCTCCCCGGTCCACACCAGCGTGTCGTGCGCTCCCAGCGGCGGCGGCCCCGGCGGCGCGGCCTCGCCGGCGGCGGCGGCGGCGGCGGCTGCGGGCGGGGGCTGCGCGCCGCCGTCCGCCAGCTCCGTGATGACGCTGGTCCACATGGACAGGTAGTCCTGCAGCCGGCTGAGCACGAGTTCCTGCATCTGCTGGTCGGGCAGCTCCCAGAGGCGGGTCAGGGCCAGGCACGAGAGCTTCTCGCGCTCGACGTCGCCCATGCAGTCGAAGTTGGCGAACCACTGCGTGCTGAGCCAGGACCAGACCTGGTCGATGGGGCTGCCGAAGCTGGTGAGCATGCTGACCAGGAGGGCCGGGTCGGCCAGGGCGATGCGGGCGAGGATCGCAAAGTAGGCCGTCTCCTTGACCGTGCTGATCTTGCTCTGTTTGCGCTTGGGCCCCGTCGTCTGGCCGGCTTCCCACGCGCTGTGCAGGCCTTCGAGCATGGTGTGGAGGACGTTGGTCTCGAGCAGGTCCTGGACCACGACCGAGACACCCTGGACACCCCCGAGCTCCTCGGCCACGCGCACCACCAGCTCGATCGACTTGGCGCCGACGTGCGACTGGTCCCGGCTTTCCGACTTGAGCGCCTTCCCCAGCGCAGACAGAGTCGGGCGGCGGAGGGGGTCGCCGAGGATGTCTCGGGGTGCTAGGAGGATGTAGTCCTTGGTGATGTCCAAGCACTGGTTGGCCACCTCGGAGTCGTACTCGAGAAGTGGCAGCGCCAGCTGGACCATCTGTGTGAGGTCCGGGTTCAGCGGCGGTGAGCTCTGCGTCAGGACGGCCTTCCACAGATCGACCGACTCCTCGATCAGGTGGAGGTGGAGTGCCGACTCGGGGTTCATTGCTTCCCGGAGCAGCGGGACGATGACGCTCTGGTACCGCTGCGACTCGGCCCTCATGGACGAGACCAGGGCCGACATTATAGCCAACACCGACTGCTTGATCATGTATTCCTCGC
The DNA here is from genome assembly GCF_042370625.1 of Thermothelomyces heterothallicus. Lineage (NCBI taxonomy): Eukaryota > Fungi > Ascomycota > Sordariomycetes > Sordariales > Chaetomiaceae > Thermothelomyces > Thermothelomyces heterothallicus. The sequence continues at coordinate 451,499 of NW_027192586.1, read as the reverse complement.
TGGCAGCCGACTCCCACAGCTTCGGCAGCATCAGCATGATGCCGTCTCCGAACTGCGATACGTGCGTCTCCATCCTCGACACGATTACGCGAAGCGTCTCGAGAAGCGCGAGTCTTGTCTCGTCGCTCTCCACCTCCTTGAGGAGGTTGACTAGGAGGTTGAAGATGTCGGCTGCGTAGGGGTAGAAGCTCTCCCCGGAGAACTCAAAGTCCTCGGCTATATACTTGAGCTGGCGGGCTGCCGTGATGCGGACCACCTCGTCGTTATGCTCGTCGTCAGGATTCATCAGGTGGCGGAAGATATCGTACACCACAGGTCTACTGGCCTGGGATATCCTAACGGGGATCCACTGGCTCAGCAGGATGGCTATGCGGCGCCGCAGCAGCTTCGCCATGGGTGCCCGGATCTGTGCATCCTTGACCAAGAAGGTCGTCAAGAAGCGATCAAAGTCAAAGTTCTGGTAGATGATGGCGGCTGCGCAACCTAGAGCACAGTAAGCAGCCTCCTTGGTGATTATGTCCATGTCGACCTTGGTGGCCAGGTTGCAATACGCCAGCAGCGGCTCTCCGAGTTCCTTGTAGTGCGTGAGGAGGTCGAGAAGTAGCCTCTCCGCGCAGGGGCGGACGGCCCACTCGTATGCCTGACCCTCGATCCGCTCTTGGGACTCCCATCCCTCCGGGTCCTCCTCCCACGCCTCCAGGTCGGACTTGCGGAAGATGAACAGCTTGCTGATTATGACCTGCACCATGTCGAGGAGCATATCCCTCGTCAGGAGCTCGGCCTTGAGAGTATGTACGGCTTGCTTCTCCAGCTCCTTCACCTCCGGGCTTCGATACTTAAAGGTCTGCACCGGATGGTGCGCGACGGCGAGGCAGCTCCTCAGAAGCAGCAAGCCCTTGAGAGCAAGCTTTTCGTAGAGCGGCCCCTCGTGCTTGGGGCTTCCCCCGGCAGTCTCGGCCCCGGTCTGCCTGATGCCACCGGACTTCTCAAAGACGTCAGAGAACCCCTTGACGAGGTTCCAGTAGGCCTTGACCAGGGGGATGGAGTTCGGGAGCACGGGAAAGCTAGCCGGGTGCTGTTCCGACATGTCGATGTGCAGCTTGGTGAACTGGATGAGATGCTTGCCGACCGCGTCCTGGTAGGGAGCCGGGACCCACGAGCCCTCCCCGACGCCACTGAGGAACTGGTCGAACTGCGACTGCGACAGAGACCAGAAGCCGCAGACCATGGGATCCGTATGTGGTTGCTCGTAGCCGACGGTGACCAACCTCCGCAGCACCTTGAGCGCCGTCAGGCTGTTCTCGACGGCAAAGCCGACCGTGGCCTCGTCGCCGACACCCTTGGTCCACAGATCCTGCCACTGCGCCGTCTTCTCGGTATATATGGTGCCGAGCAGCTGGACCAGCTCCGGGGTGACGGCCTGCAATGCCGTCTGTGACTTGCGCAGGCGAGCGGTGCCCAGCTCCTTGGCGATGCGGAGGAGCAGCAGCAGGGCGCCGCGCAGGTGCAAAGGGTTGGAGGCATTAGCGGCCCTCGTCGTCTCGATGAGGGTGGAGAAGGCATCCGGCCAGTCGTTCGGGTAGTCTATCCTGACGACCTTGGCCGTGACGAGGGCGTTGTGCAGCGCGAGGGTCCTGTCCTCCTCGTCGAGGGAGCCCTGCAGCAGACGCGAGCGTATCGCCTGCTTGTTCTCGGGTTTGATGGCATGTTTTGCCGTCTGCCTCCAGTACTTGTCGATGCCGTTTTTGAGAAGGATGATGGCGAGGAAGCGGACCTGCTTGTCCTGCGAAGCGTCGAGATAGATGGTCTGCAGGGGCCCTTTTGGATCAGCGAAGGAACATTGGGGCCGGGAGGGGAGAGTGCGAGTGGCCTTTTTGGGGGAGGTTGCCGAATGCGGGCCTTGGCGGTGCGGTAGTGTAGTATGTGCAGCACATACCTGGAGGAGAGCAAAGTAATCGGAATGTGGCTCCCACGCCTGGAGCTGCTGGCCGGCTGACTGCCTCTGGGCGTGGTCGGTCGAGGTAGCGGCACTGCTGAGGGCCTTGACCAGCTCCCACTGATTCAGCGGGGCCGCCTCGCCAGGAACCTCGATTGCGAAGCTGCTCATCCCGCCGCGTGCACTCGGCGGCCCTATCGAAATTCCAGATTGCCCAAAGTCAACAAGATGCTAGCACCGGCACGGGTCTTGCCAACCTCCACAGCCTTGGGTCGTCGTGTTAAAAACTGCTCCTACCCGTGGACCAAGAGCGAAGTTGGCGCCTTGCAGTGCGCTGCATGAGCCTTGCCTGATGGTGGGGTTCTAGGTTTAGGTTCACTCGATGGAATGAATGGCGGGGTCGGCAAGGTTCCGGATGCCCCACCACCCTTCCGGAGCCAGGGGTCGTCATAACGTTAGAATAGTGCCCGCGTTCCGTAGAAGGTGGGTTCTGCGGCTTTCACAAACTGTGTGACCCCTCTCAACCCTCCACCCCCCTGTCAGCAGCAGCAGCATACTGGCAATGAATGCCTCTCCTCTACATGTCATACCACGACATAGCTGATCAGTAGCTACAGGAAGCAGTAGACGGCGTACGTTCGGATCAATGACAGCTAAGAATAGCGACACAGCCTCGGTATTTATTTGTGGTTCCTGACGTGCCCAGGTACCCAGATGAGGGAGGCAGTTGATGGAACGCACTTTTTTGCCTTCCTCATCGGGCGCTCTGGACGTCATCTTTGGCAAGCTGATGCACACGCAGTGCTGGATAACGGATGATGTGGAGGTCAATCTTTTTCGAACGAACCGAGCTCTACATGCCCGCCCTTAAAGCTCCGCCGAAGGCTTCGGTAAAGGATCACTCACTCACTGCCTCGGACAGGTTTGGCATCCTTGGAGAGTGAGCCTCACCAGATAATCTAATCTCTGGCACATAAGATCATTTCCGGCTTCCTTCGTGATGCAGCATGGTGGTTAACTGAACAGGAAACCGTCTGAAGGACTGGAGTGGAACTTGGGGGCCGGGATACAACGGTCGGATTTCGGGAGCAACACGCCATCCGCAGCCCAGGAAAAGCACTTGATTTTCTAACAAGAGCGACTGCTTTCTATCCCTCCCGTCGTGCTCTCGCGCTGGCAACGCCGAGATTAACCAACCAACCTGGCACCAAAACGCCCATCCATTACGCCTCACAAGGCCGCCTTTCCCCTCGACTCGAACGGCAGCCCAAGGACCATAAGACCAGCAGCGATGAACAGGGCTCCACTGGTATACACCGGCGCGGCGGTGTTGAGGTCGGCAAACATGGCCACGATGGGCTGTCCAGTGGTCAGCTTCAAGAGCCCGCAGCTGGTTATTCGAGGGGATACGTACCGCCATGATACCGAAGACGCGGTTGCAGGTCGCTGTCAGGGCATTCCCCGTACCCCTCTGCGGCGTGGGGAACAGCTCCGGAGTGAAGCCGTAGAGGACCGCGTACATGATGTTTGAGAAGAAGCTGAAAGCGCAGTTCCAACCGAGGAGGGACTTCGAGTTGACCGCAGTCGTCGATGCGTACAGGAACACGCCCGTCAGGATGGTCGAGGCCGCAAGCGCGCCTTTCCGCCCGACTTTCTTGGTCTCGACCAGAACTCCGCCGATCAGCGCGCCCGGCACTCCCAGGACGGCTATAATCAAAGAGTTTCGATAAGTGAGATAGGTCGAGCCGTCCCCGAAGTCAGCCCCACGCAACTGCTGCACATAGGGAATATATGCGTTGTAAAGCGGGTATCTGCGGTTGCTTCTCGTTAGCTTTCATCATGCTGACGAGACGTGAAAGGAGAAAAGAGGGAAAAGGAAGAAGGGAAAAAAAAAACAAAAAAAAAAAAAAGAAGAAGAAGAAGAAGAAGAAGAAGAAGAAGAAGAAGAAGAAGAAGAAGAAGAAGAAGAAGAAGAAGAAGAAGAAGAAGAAGAAGAAGAAGAAGAAGAAGAAAGCAAAACAGGAAACATACCCGAGCCCAATCAAGGCCCAGACTCCCATGATTAACGAGGTCGACAGCGCGAGCTTCTTCGTCGCGAACAATGCCTGCACCCGGTCTAGCCTGACATCCTCCAGCTTCCTCTTGAGCGCGTCCGCGGCCCTGGCCGGCGGGACGTAGCCCTCGGGCTCGACCGCCTTGAGGTCCTCGACGGTCAGCGAGGTCGCCCTCCCGTTCCGCCGCGCGACCTCGTGGACGATCCGGACAGCCTCCTCGTCCCTGCCCTTGCCCATCAGGTACTTGGGGCTCTCGAAGATGGTGAAGGAGCAGAAGCGGATGACGAACATGATGACCGTCAGCCCGCCGACGCAAATGAGGAACCAGCGCCAGCCCATGTTGTCCTCGCGCGCGCAGGTCGCGGCCCCCTCCCCCTGCTCGCACGTCAGGTTGCCCAGCAGCGGCCAGGCGATCAGCGTGGCGACGACCTGGGCGACGGCCCAGGCGACCGACAGGACGGTCAGCAGGAACTGGTGCGACGCCGGCAGGAACTCGAGGTAGATGGCCGAGTCGACGGGCAGGTTCCCGCCCACGCCGAAGGACCAGAGCGCGGCGAAGACGCCGATGGCGGCGAAGCTGGGCGAGCCGGCGGCCGCCATGCCGAACACGGCCGTGATGCCCAACGTCAGGTTGAAGGCCCACCGGCGGCCAAAGATGTCGCAGCCGAAGCCCCAGAAGAGGGCGCCCGCCAGGAGGCCGATGTTCTGGCTCAGCGTCAGCAGCGGCGGCCGCTCCTGCCGGAACTCGTTGATCACGGGCGGCAGGATGAGCGACGTCACGATCGGCCAGAGGTTGTCCGAAGCCCACCCGAACGAGATGACTATGGAGAGTTGCCACTGGTACCATCCCATCCCGATCTCTTGGATCTGGCGGCTGGCCGTCAGCGGACTGCGCGCCGAAGACTCACTCGGTAAAGGGGGGGAGGAAAGAGAGAG
>NW_027192586.1:427728-446553 GCF_042370625.1 Thermothelomyces heterothallicus | reverse complement strand
GGGGGGGGGGCTCGCTTACTGCCCGGTTGAGGACCTTTGCTTTCTTCTCGTAGACGCTACGATGATTAGCCCCCAGTAACCGAGCCCGGTCGAGTACTCGCTTGGTCTATTTACGGGTCTACTTGGCCTTCGGGCAGAATGCCGCTAATGTTGTCGCCGGCGTCGACGGAGACCTCCTCTTCGGCCCGGGGAGGCGTCTTAGAATCAACGCCGGCCGAGGGGGGCTTACGGCCGTTCTCAACGTCGCCCATGCTGGCAAAGTTCTTACTCCGGTAAGTCGAGACGCGAAGTGGAAGCTCTAGAGAAGCACAAAGCAGGTAGGTAATAAGGGAAAAAAAGGTAAAGGTGGAGCAATCTGCAGTTGGCGAGCTGCAGTTGCCTCGCATCAAGAAGAGAATTATATATTACAAGTACTACTAGTACTATTAGGACCGCGCAACTCGGAACCTAAGGAGAAATAAGCTTGAGCTTCGGTGTACCCATATGTATGTTGCCCCCGGCAAAGCTCCCTGCACTGCGTTACCACCATCTACATTTGACTTAACCTCAACCTGCAGTCGCAGGGTTACCAGCGAGGGAAGGCCTATCAGAATCACGGCATTTTTTGACATTTATTGCGCCATCTGCCTCGCCTTTCACGTTATTTGTTCAGCTTCTGAGGACCCCCGGCCTTAACCCAACAATGACGACATTGACCCCCCAGAAGCCTGCAGCTTCCCGCAATTGGTCTCATGCAAGCTCATCCATGTCTGCCAATTGAAGGGCGCGGTATCGGCCCCGGCCGCCTGGCTGCGCCAAGGCTTGTCGTTGCTTGCCCCAGATTTTCACTACCCAAAGTGGGAGGTGGCTCTGTCTCTTGAGATTCTCGTCTTGTTTGCTTGCCTCGCGGCTGGCCACCAAAGAACTTGAGACGGCATCTATCAAGTCCGTTTATTCTTCCTACTGCCCCTAAAACAGATAGCAGTGATACCCTGTATGATACGCTGCTCAGCAACTACTGACTGAACTGTATATATCCGAGGAGGATTAGATTGATTAATGCTGAACACGCTTGGGTAGGTAGATAGGATGTATTTTTTTTTTTTTTTGCTATCAGAGACATTTACTGTGTAAGATGTGCAAATTACCAGTCATCAAAATCGACGCGCTGTTTCTCTTTTGTCCATCCATGGCCCACTTACACACGCATTGGCGAGCTCCCCAGTTGCCACCCCACAACACGACCGTCGCCTCCAGCTCGAAGCATCGGAGGAGGCAACTATTGATGAGCAGAAAGGGACCAGCGTCAACCCTGCCGTAGCACCTGAGAGCGAGATGGCAAGCTTCACCGGATCTCTGGTCACTCCTCTCAACCCCTAGAGCTGAGCCGGTTTGATCCAACTTCGGAATCTGACCTGGTCGAGCCTTGCTTCCGACGCCGGCGATGGCGCGGCCCGTCCCGACCCTGGATTTGTATAGGCGCCGTCCCGGGCACCCGAGGGGAGGGTGCGTTACCTTGAAGCAGCAATTCCCCGTATTTCTGTGACAGATGGTTGTCGTCCAGTCTGCCGACGTGGTCAATCTGCCTCACCATCTGCAGCGCCGGGCGGTAAATGGAAGGGAATATACCACGGTTTCGAACATCCGTGGCGTCCCAGCCGGCCTTCTCACCGATCTTGAGAAAGGCATTTTGCTGGAAAAGGTCCTCCAACTCGAGCGACACCACAGCGGCCTCATACCACCGCGGCACTTCACCTTTATCTCGCTTCTCCCGAGTGATTCTCTGAGACCATGGACAAGAGCGCTTCCCCTCGTACGTATTCCATGCGGCTCCAGAGTACGGCCCCTCGGAGTACGAATCCGTCACCAGCTGCAGGATCTCGGTGATCTCGAGGGCGCTCTTGCGGTCAGCGCTGGGAAAGCGCCATTTGGTCAGGACACGGACCGCCTGGACATCTGCAGGAGCCTCTGCTGGCACAGCGAACCTGACCTCCAGAGAACCCTGCTCGTTGCGCCTGTGTTGCCAATGTCAGCCAAACCCCGAAGCAGGCCAGAAGGAGCTCTGGGACATACACAACGCTCAATGACCGCAACAAATCTTTCGCAAAGGCGCCATACATTTCCTCTAGCTCATCCGTCTTCGTATGAGCCATCGTAATCCGCAGGTCCCAGTGACGGCATATCGCATGAACGTAGACGGGCATCGGCTTGTCTGCGCTCTCTGCGCCGTCGAACAGACGGATCGAGTAAGAGAACTGGCTGCTCTTGAGGTCACGATCCTCAATGTCAACAATGAAACGCGAGAGGCCTTTTCTGGAGCGCAGACCGCAGTGGAAGGAGTAGGTGATCCAAACACGGCTCGGTATCTCCTCCCACAGTCGAGTTCCATTTACCTGCAAGTTGACCATATCCTCGACATCACAACCATACGTAGACAGAATTTTGGTGAAGCTGATGTTATGACTTCCGCCAAAGTCATTGTTTAGATTCCTCAACAACTGTGCCTTCGTCCATCCGTTGCTAGGTGTGGTTGCGTTGTTGAAAGCCAGGCCGCTTCGATCCACCTTTCCAAGGATGATACGGCCGAGCTCGGCCCGCACTGCAAGCTTGCCACGCCGGTACGGGCCCAGTAGGAGAAGTTTGGCTATTGCTGCTTCAATCTCCTTGAGAAAGCTCTCCGAGGAAGGCAAATGACTATAGCCGTCAACTTTCGAATTGAGAGGCAACGGGGGTTGGCTTGACAGGGCGTCGAAGCTTGGGGGCCCGTGAGGATTCAAAGATTTAGAACTCCCGCCATTTTGTGTGACCCACTGCTTCTTGGTCACAACCCCCTTGCCTGGACTGCTTGTAGTTGTCGTGTCTAGCTGCGGATGCCACTGGTTTGAGTGAGGGGTCGGCAATGGATGTCGGTCCTGCGTCGAGCTACCCACAACTGCCGGTTGATCGTTCGAGTCATCGTTCTTATCTCCCAATCTCACATTTTCACCCGGCAGGGGAATGAGTGCTGGCATCTGCCACCCAATCGTAGATCTCAAACCGTTGTCGGGGCTTGTTATGTCTACTGCCGTCATCATATCGATCAAACAATCCTCGCCAGTGAACCCGAGCTCATCTTCTCGCGATTTGCTCACGGATTGCTCGCTCAACATGTCGAGTCCCGTGTAAGGTGGCGAGGTTTTCTTGCAGAGTTCTGAAACGCGGGCAGCTACGGTGTACTGCTGCTCTGAATGCGCGGTCATTGTCTCGGATACCGCCGCCGTGGAGGTCCCTCGGCATAAAGTCGTCTCATCGTTATGAAAGCTCATGAGATCTTCCTGCTCGATGGATGCTGTCGACGACTTGACTGCGACTTGGTCATTGATGAGGTGATGCGCGGCATGTCTTAAAGATTCCTCAACAACCGGAAGCTGTCGAATCCAATGCTCTACTTGGCTGCTCGCCTCAAGAGCCGAGTTCTCTTTAGGCGGGCTAGAGTTGTTGGCTGCGAAATCGAACTTATCAATTGTCTTAATGGAGACCGCGGGCCGATTTCCAAAAACCTTCCTGTCCCTGGGCCGAACGTTAACCTTTGGTCCTAGGAGAGAAATATGGTAACCCTTATCAGGAGCCCAAAGGCAGATGCGAATCGAGGACGCGTCCCGATAGATTGACTTGTAAGCTTCTGCCAGTTGGTGGACCATGGCTGGATCCAGGAGAGTTGAAGACGCCAGTTTTTGGTCGATGTTTGCGAGGTAACGGACGTCGGCTGTAAAGCCAGGATCCGTCGGATCGGCATGGTCCTCGGGGTCTACGACGTGAGTTGCGCGTGATGAGGCAGGCAAGAGTTTCTGTAACCGTTTAGCGGCTGCCCATTTCCGGAAAGCAGTCTCCGCAATACTCACTCTGGCGGCGAGCATGACTTCGAGCCTTTCGCAGGCTTCTTGGATAGGTTCCTTGCTATTGCCAGCGATATGGACTAACTTGCCGTTGAGGCGGGCATCCAGCTTGACCTTCAGTTCATCCTCTACTAGCTTGGCTTGCCGGCGGTCCAGAATGTCCATGATGGTGTACGGCTCGTCGTTCTTATCTAGAATGTCCCACACCTCGGCAAAACGATACTCGACATGGGGCTTAGGGCGACAGTATATCTCGTCGACTTGGCCGGATTCCGAGGAGGAGACATCACCGACATCCTGGCCGAACCACTCGTTGTCGAAGGACGACTGTTCCAGTGTCAGCGTAATCAGGTGTTGAATCAGTATCTAGGTGCCGGACGCAACACCCCACCTTGAGAGTGTCATCAATGTTCAACAAGTCATTCTCGCAGGCCTCAAACGCCTCTTTCTCGATATCGCGAGCGATGTTGCCAAACTTCTCGCGAATTTCATCCGCATCGTTGCCACGACAGGTGACCTTGAACCAACTGTATTCGCTATCATAAGCAAACTCGGCTTGTGTCTGTGTCAGGGTTAGAGCCAGTCTGTCAGCAAAGTTGCCTTGAACTCACGAATCCCAAGCTTGTCATGTCATCGATCACTTGCCTGACAACTTTGGGCTTGTACGTCCACAAAGTTGTCAGGTAGAACTCGGTCATATATTCCATCGTGACGAGTGCCGATTTGGCGGCGAAGACGCGGCGATGGTGCGGCTTCTGGTGGTCAAAGATCAGCTTACAGCCTTCCGAAAGAAAAAAAAATATAACCCAGAAGATAGACTCAGGTTTCAAACATACAATTAGAAAAACAGGAAGCGAACGAGGTAACAGGATCCCGCGGTTGAAGGAGTTGGCCCAGGATGGTGGGGAAAACCCTCAAAGGGAAGACGGAAGAGAAAAGAAAAGAAAAGGTAGGGATACTCTACCGATTCCTCAGCAGGCAATCCAGAGGGCCTGTCTGGTTGGGAAGTGTGGAACGAACTAGCTTTGGTGCCACCGACCAAGTGCGGTCAACAGCCCGCAAGAAACAAGGAAGGTTGTTTGGTAGTGGAAGAGCAAACGAATGGGATGTGCAATGATGCCTCATAGAAGGCTCCTGGTACCTTGTTTGCAAGTCCTGCTGATCGTTAAGGTGTGCAGGATCAGACGAGGCAGGAGCGAGGTCTTGGTGTCTGAAATCCTACTGTAGCTCTGTTACTTTACGACCACTCATCATTAAGGCTCCTATCGCTATTTGTTATTGGTATGCACGTTAAAAGCTCGGAAGTTGCTAGCTGGAGTGCGCAGACAAACGGAATAGGCCCAGAGCAGTCCTTTGTTCCGTTTATACTAACTAGCCTAACTCTGTAACCGGTTGAAGATCGCTCACTCAAGGCATCTAGATACGCCACTTCTACAAGCTCGAATAGTCGGAGAAGAAACGTTACAGATATACTCCAGACAGTTCATGTTTCGTGTGTTGGCGAGCCAGCTCCCATCATGGGCCCCCATAGCCACTATCTACTTCGGAGTGTAAGCCAGGAGCATCCGAGCCTCCTGCAGGTTGCCGCTGCTGGTCGAAGAACTTCGCAACAGAAAACTACCCAGGCTCGTTCAAGATCAACTTCACTGGCACTCGCTATCATACCCCCGATCCCCCGATACCCCCGATCCCACGCCACGTCACTATAGGCACACAAAGACACACAAGTCATTGGATGAGGAGAGCACAAGGCGCCAAGTCATGAGGCGGGTTGATAGTTTGGTCAATGCTTGCATCTATGTATCTTGCAATGTTCTCCGGGCCTGACCCTTCTCTCTCAGAGCAACGCCGTACGCCCTGCCAATGAAGACTTTATCCCCCACCTCCCCCCACCCCCCAAGTTTCCGAGACCACGAGTAGCAGAATGAATAACAGTGTCAATGTCCGTCTCACCGTGAAAGTACCTCGCCGATATGTCTCCGTTTCAAGTACGAAATGCTCGCCCCGAGTGGCTTCGCCTGCCCCTCCTGCTTTGTGCTGCCGTCCGGAGAATCAGTAGTAATGGGACAGATTGGTCTTATCTATCCGTCCGCGCTGCCTGATCTGGCTGGCTGGTATCATTATATGTTGTCGTGAACCGCGGAGAGGACCGCTGTGTAAGAAACGAAAGATGAGAAAAGAAAGAAAAAAAGAAAGAAAAAAAAAAGAATCATGATCCGGGAGTAATGTATCAGGAGACCGGCCCAGAAGACAGCCGAGGGGACTGTGGGCGATGTTGCCCATGCCGGGGAAAACGGTGGCCGAATGCCAGCTGGGAAGCAAATTTTCTGCGTGCCGCTGGCTCCATCATGCCACTTGTGCCCAATTCGCGGAGAGGAAAAAAAAAAAATCAATAGGCACTCTTCCCTCCCCCTCCCCCCTCCTTTTCCCCATCCCCTTGAGTGTTTCGCTCGACGGTATCTTTCTCTCTCTCGAGAGAGAGAGCAACGTGTCTACTGGGCCCACTCGATCTTCTCCTTGACGTTGAGCGCCCAGCGCAGCTTGTTGAGCACCTCCCTGGCCTCCTGCAGGGTCCTCTCCTGCTCCCTCTCCCTCTCCTCGGCCCTGCGCTTGATCTCGCGCAGCCCTTCCTCCTGCTCGGCCTTGTAGCGCTCGAACTGGGCGAGGATCTCGTCCTTCTGGCGGCGGAGCTCGCGGATGTTGCCGTCCTGCTGGTCGCAGAGCTCCCGCAGCGTCTCGATCTTCTCGTCGTCCCGCTTGCGCTGCTCGACGATGGCCTGCACCTCGCGGCGCATGCGGCCGATCGACCGGCGCACCTCCTCGCCCTGGTCCTTCCAGTGGCTGCTGATGGCGTTGTACCGCCCCTCGCACAGGGCCGCGTAGTTGGTCGCCTCCTCGACCTTGCGCTTGGCCTCGGCGCGGGCCGTCTCGAGCTCGTCCTTCCACACGCGCTCGCGGCCCACGGCGTCGGCGGCGCGGCGGCGCTCCAGCTCGATGGCGTCCTGCAGCGACTCGACCTGGCGCTCCTTACGCGCCAGCAGCGTCTTGGTCACGCTCGCCTCGAGCAGGCGCGACTCGTAGTCGGATATGACGCGCTCCAGCTTGTCCTCGAGCAGGCGGGCGGCCTGCCGGGACTCCTCGGCGCGGAGGCGCTCGATCTGGATGTCGCGCTTGAGCGCCTCGTTGTCCGACACCAGGCGGTTGATGACCCGGCCCGTCTTGCCCAACCCGGCCTTGCCGACCGAGTTGTCCCAGCCGCTGGAGAGCTGCGCTTCGGTGGCGGCGAGCGAGGCTTCGGTGAATCCGCCGGCGTCGGTCGGTTGGGAAGAGGAGGCCGTCGTCGTCGTCGTCGTTGTTGTTGTTGTTGCGTTGAGACTGCTCTCGCGTGTGGGTATGTCGCCGAAACTGGGCCCCCGTCTCAACGGTCGCGATGTCCCGTCGGAGAGGGCATCCCCGCTGCTCTGTGCCAAGTCCGAGGGGTTGAGCTTCAGCTTGTTGTAGGACGGCATCCTGGGTATCCCTGTCGACGTTGTCGCTGGTATGCGCTGCTGCGGAGGGTTTGATGAGGCGATGCTGGCCGTGCTATTGAGCGAGCTGGAGAAGCCGGAATCTCGTGATGTTGCGTGCGACTGCGTTCCCTCGGTGCCGGAATCTTCCTCTGAGGACCTCTGCCGGTCGTCGACACTTGGCACTGCTCGAATCGTCGAGTTCCCGCGGCTCGGCGTGGTGGTGCGCGGGGACAAGGAAGAGGCGGGCGCGGAGGGCACCGCTTTCCCGTCGGCTCCGCCTGTTGGCGTCCGGGACATGGCGGAGTTGATGGTGCCTTGGGACGCAGGTGTGAGGGTTGGACGGGGCGAGGGCCGCTCATGCAGGGACTTGGACGCCTTGCCCGGCGTCGACTTGGTTGGTGTCGCAGCCGGTGCTGTCTCTGACGGGACGATGGTCACGGAAGAGGGATCTTGGGGCGCATTGCTGTTAGCCTCCGGCAGCAACATTCCGCACGACTCCAACCTCCCAGCAAATCCAAAGCAGGAACACCTCGATGACTGCATGTGCCCTGGCACAGACAGTGCACTACATCGCTATGTATGTAATGCTGCAGCGGACCCTGCAGACGCACTCTTCCGAACATATGGAAAGTTGGACCCGCTCTATTTAGAAGACGCGGGCGGGCACGAACTAAGACAATGAATGCAGGGGGGGTCAGACATACTGTGTTGGTCCCGGGCGTCTTGGTGAATCGAAAAGGCCGCCTTTGGTTCGGATTGCGGTCGGGCCTTTGAGAACTTGTTTCGCATGGTTATACAGAGGTAGTCACGGATTAACAGCGGAAGTTGGAATTCAGGGACACGGGGGTTCCCGTCCTGGAGCGCGCCAGGGGCAGACCGTCTGTTCCACTCCAAAGCGGGTCGGGTCCGCTTATTAGTGCTAAGCTTAGCACACTTCCTTCTTTGTACTTCGTACTGCGATATACGGATACTTGCACTCGAAACCCGACTTCGAATGTTTCTGCGGATATTCTCGACCGACAAAAGAAGCACTCGTGCTTGTGCCTGCTGTATCGCTAATTAAATGTCCTACACCTCTCGCAGCTTCAGGGTGGTATAGTATGCCGAACTCGCCGTGGTTTGCGGGACTTGGATCGGTAAGGTAATTGATGATTGTAAGATCAGCCTTGAAATGCTTTTTCGTTACTATCGCTTGCATGTGCAGAAGGCAAAAATGTAAAGCCTACAAAGTAGTTTGTTGGAGCAGGGGATTCTTTGATAAGTACGGATTAAGGTATGTCAGTCGGTCGGTAGAGAGGGACGGAGCACGGGGTACTTCGTAGTCCGTACTTCGTCTGGAATCATTGAATCCCAGAAACAGAGGCGACGGGGAAGCAGCGGGAACTGTGGCGAACCAGAAAAAAAAACAATCAGAGCCGGGCGGTAATCGAACCTTCTTATGACAGGCAGCCAACACCACACCACTGCACGGCAACAATGAGCAGAAGCAATAACCGCAGCCGCTCCGCGCTGGTCAGCCAAATCGCTCGGTTTGCAACCGCAGTGTCCAGAGCTGCGACCCTGTTGCAGGCCCGCGCACACGAGCAAACATGCCATTCTCACTGCCACAGCAACTACTATGTAACCAAGCAACGCGGCCTCCAGGTGGGGCCGTGCGTCCGCTCTGAGTGGACCGCCTGGCGTTAAGTCGAGTTTTGAATTGTGAGACAGGGGTCGAGGGTCTGTGAGTTGTTTGAGGATTCGCGCTGACACGAAAACTTGCTGCGCGTCGTGTAGTCTGAAGGAAAGGTCTTGAAAGAGCTTCCTCCTTCGTGCATGTGAACTCTTGCACATTTGTCGAGTGTCCTGATTATGTTTTTACCGAGTCCCAGCGCACGGGATCACATTGACTCTGGCTACCAAGGCTAGCGATTGGGCGCTTGGCGGCAATTTGGCAGTTGGTGCCAATGATGGAACTTAACGAGAGACAACGATTAGGCGCGTCGCGTTCTCCCCGTCGCATGCCCCGCCTAGGATGCTTTGTACATCCGTACACTACAGATGGTGCCACCCTCCGTATTTTTTTTCTTCGCTATCCCAATCCGTCAGTCCGTACGCATGATCCTTCGCTCGCTGAATGATGGCTAAGTCGAATCTTTCCGCCCCAGACAGAAAGCCAGAAAATTGCCCTGCCAAGCCCCTTATGATTAGAAAAAAAAAATAAATAAATGCATCCATGTCATACAACGGCCCCCCGAAGCGTAGCAGTCGCACCATCTACGGCTTGTCAGGGCTGATTGGTCTCATGTAGCAATCGCCATGTTGTTCGCATGAGCCGCATCGCCTCCAGCACTTCTGGTCTGGGATTCGATGAACCCCGGCCGCCATTTGACGAGATACTTGGCAGCCAAGGGGCGTGCATCCTCATCTACGCAAAAGATGAACAAGTCAGTCGGAAGCTCCAACGAGCAAGAGATAACAAGGAAGGGTAGAGGGAGAAGAATGAAGAGAGACCACGCAAAGGAAGAAGTAACTCACATTCGGCCCAAATCTCCGCCACAGTGTCCAGCGCCATCTCCCTCGCTGGCGGCCGCATCATGACGAGATACAACAGGCTCGTCAGCGCAAGCTGCACCGTCGTGGGGTCGGCGCAGAGCGCCTTCAGCTTCCCCAGCAGCGGCCTGCTTAGCCCGGGGATCTCGGCCAGGAACCGCGTGAGCACCTTGTCCTGCGCCGTGACGTAGCTTAGGAACCCGTCCACTAGCCGCAGCGCCCACCGCTCGTAGTGCAGCTCCCCGGGACTGACCTCGCTGCCGCCTTTCCTGCGCTTTGTCAGCTGGTCGTTGTACCACTCCTCGCAGAGCCAAGCGACGGCGATCTCTATGCGTCGCCGCCAGTCCTCGAGGATGTAGGCGTACAGCATCTCGCGAATGCTGTCGCCTAGAGATATGCGCGACGCCAGCGGACGGTCGAGCGCGTCTTCGGACTTGATGCCCATGGGGCTGTCCTCGAGGCCGGCCGTCGTGCGGGTCGCGAGGCGCATGATCAGCGTCAACCAGGAGTCGCGGTCGTACGAGCTCGCTGCCAGCCGGTTGATGCCCGCCTTGGGTTTCCGCGCCATGCCCGCGTCTTTAAGGGCCGACAATGGCCCAAACATGCGAGAGGCTGCTGCCTGGCTGAGCTTGGTGGCGACGTCTGGATCGACGGTGGGCGGAGGCGGGAGTTTGAACGGGCCGAGAGTCATTGCCGCACCGACGTCGGCGGCCGGTTCGATTGGCTCTTCCGGAGGGGCATTGTCGAGCTTGTTCAGGATCTGCTCGGTGTCTTCGGCCGGGGTGAGGTCCGGTTCGTAGTCATCGTCGTCCTCGTCGATGCCTAATGGCGCTGTTGCGGCGTTGATCAGGGCCGGTTGTGTTGCTGCTTCCCCGGCCGCGCCGGCAGCGTAGAGCGAAGTCAAACGATCTCGGATACCCTTTCGCCAGTCAACACCGCCGTTCCCACCAACATGATTTCTCAACCGAAGCACTTACACTGACTGCCAAGTCCAGGACTCGCTCGTCCAGCGTGGCCAACGTTCTGACACTGATTTTTGCGGCAAGGTTAGCCGGCAACTGTGTGGCATCGAACGCTTGCAAGCCGGGATTGTCCGTGAGGGTGAATATCGTGGCGACCGTATGCGGTCCTGGTCCCAAAGGTGGTATTGTGAATTGAGGAACGCCGGCCTCCATCCTCTGCCGTTTGGCGTCCCCGAACGCGGCCATGCCTTGGTCGATCAACGCTCTCTTGCGACCAGCTTCGTCGAAGATCTCGGCCCGCGACCGCATTAGCCTTTCGAGATATTGCTGGATGCGCCCTGACATGGCGTTATTGGGGTCCCTTGTGTTGCGTTAGTTAGCAGAGGTTGCTTGCTTCATTCTAACCATGACGCTACAGACCTCCTAAGAAGGTGTGTCAGAAACATGCGGGTGGTCTTCTCCAAAGACTTGACCAAGACTCTCGTCTTTGGTGTCATTGGTGAATTAGCCAACTTCAGGGGGTTGAAGTTGAGCACCGTGTTGAGGATGCGGTTTGATGTATTTGGCCTGGTCCGCGCTAGAATCGAGAGACAGTTGATGGTGGCGTCCACAAGCAGAGCGTCGCTGTGCAGACAGTCAGCCATTCGTGTTCCCATTACGTGCGTCTTGGACTCTAACCCACCTGCTATTGTCCTGTAATACTCCAAGCATCCTGTCCAGGAGCCCGGTTGCCTCTGCCTCCAGTTGCCTGGGATCCAGTAATGGGTGGTTCGCCGGAATCATGTTCAGGGAAATATCGAGTCCTCCATACTAAGGGCAACCATGTCAGCGAGTGTTGCAAGCTCGAAAGACGGCCTGCTAACCTTCTGCTCCATGCCGTTCGATACTGTCTGCGCAAGCACGACTCGTTGGGCGAATTTGATGCAACTCAGCTTGACCGGTGCTGGCGCTCCGTCCCAGATGCTCAATATCCTTGACTTGATGGCCGACATCTGTTCCCAACTCTCGGTATGGTAAGAATTATGAACGCTGGGGTGCTGCTGTTAGCTTCCTGCCCGGATCTTTCGACACTTCTGGTGACACCAAGAACCATAAAACGCCAAGGATCAAGAGTCACGAATGAGCACACCAGAGGCAAAGTATCGATCAAAGTTCTCCCCCGTTCCCCCTTCTTCAACTCCCACCACCATTTAAACCCAAATTTTTCCCTTCCCTGATAGATACCGGAGTCAAAACAAGCAGCAAAGAAAAGAAACACTTACATCCACCTCAGCGCGACGGGATACGCGCTCGCAGCCGCCACGATGCTCGACTTGAGCACGATGGCGTCCTCCCCGGCGTGGTCGAGCAGGCTGCGTAGCGTGTCGAGCACGGCCACGGTGATGTTCTCCTTCTCGCGCATGGCCAGCACGGGCGTCGCGAGCGACTCGGCCAGGAAGTCGGCGCCCCATCGGCGCAGCTCGACGGGCGCGGCCGGCCCGATGATGGGCAGCACGCCCTTGACGATGCGGTCGTAGTAGGTCGGGTTCTCGAGCACCAGCTTGCGCGCCGCGCCGAGCTGCTCCAGCTGCTCCGCGACCGAGATGGTATTCTCCGAGGACGGTGTCGATGTTGAGTCGGCCGCCATCTTTTTCTTTTTTTCTTCCTCTCGTTGCTGTCGTTGTTGGTACGCTATCTCGCTCACGTGGTCCCCTTCTCTAGCGGGCTGGGAAGGCAGGAGGATACTGGGACCGTGGGCCAAGATGGATTGCCTGGCTGGCGGAAACGACCAGGAGTGACGAGAGCGATGAATGCGACGGTCAGGGCAGTGCAGAGTCTACAAAGCGGGCTGCCTAGTGCTCAGATGCTCAAGAAGAAAAAAAAGATGACAGGACAAGATAGACAGGACTGTCTGTTGGTCGTTCAAGCCAGCGCACCGCCCTTCTCCTCCAATCTGTGAACCCGATGCGCTGAAAGAGAGCTGAAGAGAGCGAATTGTGCCGCAGCCAAGACAAGAATCACGGCCGGACAGTCAAGACTCTAGTGTCGACTCTTGAGGCCCCAGGGCGAGGTTCAGGTCATACTGCGTGGTTGCGCGCGTGGATGTCGATAAAAAATGGTGGAGCTATCGGGAAAAGTTCAAACTCTGGCAGATGGCTGGTGTTAGGTTGGTGGTACCAAGTTCATCAATTCCACTGCCCAAAGAAGTCTGTGTGATGCCGCTTGACAATCGCCTCAACTCCCCTCTTTTCGTCGCTTAATAGAAATCAATTGTCGTGGTGCGGTCAAAGTGTGAAATGTGGGTATGGCGACCGTTGAGGTTTGGGAAGCTACCATTGCTGGCAGACGCGCTTCGCTCGAGGTGACGTGAAAGGACCAGGGTCCCGTTTTGGAGCACGGTCCAGCCCCTCGCCAGGCTTCTGGATGCGCCCGTGTCCTCATTCGCTGATTAGCGATAAGCATCGGTTACGGTGTAACCTACAGTTATTGTACGGATTATACCCACGCGGGAATCTCCGATGCTCGATACAAATTCGCCGATTCCCAAGGACGCCAACACACGATTGACCCCTCCAGAGCAGCCACACGGCTCTTCAACGTCGCAATGGGGTCTGTTCACCACAATCACACCTCCGACTACCATAGAGAGCCAGGCTAACACCCTTCAAGTTTCTCGCGCTCGACCTACTGGGACGCCCGCAACCGGCAATCGCCTGCTCTGATCCGGGCGCGGCGGCCATACCTTGTCAAGAACACCGTGACCGGCCTCGCTCTCGGGGCGATTGCCGTCGGTGTTTGTACGGATCCTTGAATTTCTTACGTTTCGGGATCAGCATTTGGCACCAAGCTAACTCCCGGGCCTTCTTCAGGGGCTTACACTATCAACGCGATCGGCCAAGACGAGTTCGAGGACGTCAAGGTTCCTGATGTGCCGGTGAAACCCGCATCCCAGGATGCGAAGAAGTGAGGACGCTTGCTATTGCCCAGCAGGGGGAAGCAGGCAGCACCCAGCGATGTCTGTAACACGTACGCGGGGAAGGGAAGAGGCGATGCTTACCGCGGCACCTGTATTACTGTATAACTGACATATACACGGGAGTTGGGGGAGTCCTATTTGATTCAAAGCATCCAAGAGCAGCCTTGGCCCGGTTTCTCGTGAGACAACTGCTCCGGGTATCGGCTCAGTCTATCGGTCCCGACGCTCACCAAGCCGAGTTCGATACGACACGTCCAGACCGAACATCAGACCACCCTTCCGCGATCGATCAAACGATCAAATCTTCATTATGGACAAGGGATCGCCAGTTTTGTACACATCCTCATCAATACACATACCTCATCTATATGACATTAGTCAACCCGAAACCTCCATCCGTATCCTTCCGTGGCGCGTTAGAAGCCCATCTGACAAGGCCGAGAAAACAAAAGCAAAACGGAAACGCGGACCCATGAATATCCCCAATGCCTGCATCTGAAACTCCGCTGAAATTCGGCGCTGACAACCGCAAGTCCTAAAACGTACGACATGAGATCCGGTAGGTCGAAAAAGAGAGCAAGATCAGGAAGCGTGGATGGCGGGCTCTCGCTTTAGCGGCTCGGGGCCCATCTTCCCCTTAAGTGAGGACTCCGGCACTGCCGGTGAATGCGTCTTTTGTACTTGGGCCGGAGAGTCGCCATTAAGGATAGTAGATGTGCTTGAGGAGTACATGGCGCCAGGCTGGTTGGACTGCCTCTTCGGAGCTGACGACGGACCGGCGTACGTGGGCTGGACGTTGCTTTCGCGGTGCGGTGGGTGATGATGATGATGATGATGATGATGATGATGCTGGCTGCGATGGGCTGGGTGGTTTGGGTTTGCCCACGGCGTCTGTTCAATAAACTGTTCGCCGGCAGCTCCAAGTCCCTGTACAAACGGCGAAATCCCCCCCGGGTATTCTGGGCGGTAGCCGGGCACTTGGTTCGAGTTGTGTCTCGGCAGTACCTCGCGAGCACTCTGTTATCGTCATCAGTACGGACCTCCCATCGGTCAGGCAGTTCTGGTCAGAGCAGACTCACCTGGATCGCCTCCAGGTCGGCCTCCACTTGTTCCTCGGTAGCACCATTGATCGACGGCGCCGCTGGGAAACCGACGTGCTTAGCGAACCCGGAGAGGACCGAGACCTCCTTGTTGTATGAGACGGCATCTCGGATGGCCTGTGCCCGCGTAGCGGGAAACCGAAGCCCATAATCCGGTATCGTGTTCGCTGCCCGCCGCCGTTCCTGCTGGATTTGATACCACTCTCGGCCCAGCTCTGCCACCGTCTCGTCTCTCGACTCCCGCACAGCCTGGTAGAACTGCGACATGATCTGGGCACGCTCCGCAACTGCTCGGCGCCGGAGCACCGATAGCTTGAACTGTAACTCGAGCGTGCTCCTCCTGATCTTCTCGTCCCGCCGTTCTTGCAAGCATTGTAGCATTGCGAGGTACTCGGGATGCGTGGGGTTGTCGCCCGTGAGCATAGCTTCTTCTCGGTTGAGCTGCTCTAGACGTTCCCGGTAGAGGCTATAACAGAGTTAGCGATCGGCTTCTGGCGCTGGTGGGCATGGCAAATCACGAACCGCTCTCGGAAGCTGCTGAACTGCTTCTCGATGGATATCAGCTCCTCCCAGGCCGCTTTTTTGCGCTCCACTGCTTTCTGGTTAGAGTCGACTAAATGTGAAAAGGAGCTCGAACAGACACGTACGCTCTTCCTCGTTCCGATGTGCGGCCTCCGCCTCTTCATCAACTTCGTCGACATGATCGTCCTCGGCCTGAGGCGTCGGAACCTCAAGACTTTGTGTCTCGGCATCTTCTGGAGGTTCCTCTGGCGCTTCCTCTTTCGCGTTTCTTTCCTCCGGGCTCTTGCTCTTCCGTTTCTTCGTGGGACTGCGCCTCCCTTTCCGGGACCCGGTCGACACCGCCACGTCTTCCTCAGCGGCGTCGGGAAGTTCCTCTTTAGGTTCTGTTGTAGCTTCGGGCTCCTCGTCCTCCTCCTCTGCAGTGTGGTTACTGCTTTGTGGATTTGTCGAGATCGCGTCATCGTCAGCCGTGGCAACATCGTCGGCAGATTCGCGGTCAGCGCCGCTGACCAACCCAGTCCGCTTCTTAAGCGGCTGCTCAGAGTCGGACTGTTCGGCTACCGATGAACGCTTTCGCTTCCGAGAGTCGGCCGAGGTCTTCCTAGGGTGAGAGGTGGGTGCACTGTTGGAGGGTGCCGCTTGGCTCTTTTTGCCCAGAGCGGCCGCTCGGAGCCGTGGCTGCTTGGCTGAATCGAGCTCGGCTTCGCTGGAGGGAACTGACGCATCGTCATCCTCACCATCCTCTGGTTCCGAAGCTGAGTTGCGACCGCCAACTGCTTCGTCAGCATCAACGCCGGCACGTAACTGCTGATGAAGCTTGCTCAGGCTTCGTTCAAAGACCCGGTCTCGGCGGTCGGTGAATCTCCGGTTCCCCTCACCAACCGCGCCCGCCGCGTCGCGTGTCGCGCCATTCTTTTGAGGGGTATCATAGAGTCTCTCTGTCTCCGCTTCCGAGTCATTGACGTCCACTTCGGACAGCTTGCTGTCGTCGTCTGACTGGGAGGCAGGGTCAGATCCAGGTTCTCCCTGGGCTCCGTTCCGACCTGGAGTGTTGTTGCCGCCGCCGAGATCACGCATGTCTAGATCCGCCTCGTCGCCATAAGTATCCTTGTCTTCGGGCTCGCTAAGGGGGCTCGATGCGTTGCTGGCGTCGTTGTCCGGCGCGGGCGGGGGCGGGCTTGACGGTACCAAGGACGGCGTGGTATCCTCTGTGGCCATCGTAGACCATGCGGCAGGGTCTACGTGAGTCGCTAACAACCGAACTAGCGATGTCGGGGGTGGTGGTGGCCGACAGAGGGGCGAGCGCGCAAACTTGAACTCGATAGCTTCCGCGAACGGGCAGCTGTGGATTTGGCAGCAGGCTGTGACCGGTAATAAGACAGAAGAGCAGAATTATGGTAAAAGAAATGATATTAGTCGATGCAGAGAAGACGGCAGAGTGCGCTATCGCCGTTGAATTCGCATCGAGGCGGGGGGTGTATTGTGTCTGGTGGAAAAGGTTCGGGAGTTCGGTAGTGGGAGAAGCGCCGCGCAGAGCAACAAGCAGGAGGGAGCACAAATGGGCAGAAGCGGCCCTGCTTGGGGACGGGCTTCCATTGCCCCTGCCGCCGACGCTGGGCGCTAGGCGGTCAAAGCCGGCAGTTGGCGATAACGAGCGATAAGCGAATTTTCGGCACTTTTGGAACCCTCCTTGCCGCGATGCGCGGCGCTCGGAAGGAGCAGCGCTGCGTCTGCGAGGAAAACTGTAAGAGAAGCGAAAAAAATAAACCAGCGGAGAAAGAACTCGCATATCTCCATATGTTTCTGCACCATCAGGCAGGACACTAACGCAACTCAATTCGAGAGACGGCAATTTTGCTTGCATCATCCAACCCCGCCCGCGTACGCGAGTTCGCTGTGCTCAACTCGGAGCTTAAGCTCGCCCTTCTGAGTGCGACCAAACAGCAAAATGGCCAAAGGGTACGTATGAAGCTCCATTGGAACATTCTTATATTACGCTCTTTTTACTCACTTCTTTCGGGCAGCAAACCCGGCTTGTCAGCCGCATTTAAGGCGATTGACCCCGCTTTGGACGCCTTGTTTTCCCAAAGTGTAAGCTGCCGACAGCTCAAGTCTGTTTGATGATCACGAATGCTAACTAATCTCCTCGTAGGCTGGAGCCGTCAAGACCCCCCCAAAATCCCGCTATGCAGATCTGCTCCCGCAGAAGCCTAAAACGGCCTCGAAGGGCGAGGAAGACGAGGAAGATAAAGACAATTCCGAGAACGAGGAATCGGAAGCTTCCGAGGAGGAACTTGAGGAGGAATCCGGTGCCGAGTCAGATGCTAGTATGCCATACGAAGACGAGGACGAGAGCGAGAACGAGGACGACAGTGATAACGAGGAAGAAGACGGAGAGGTGTCCGGTGAAGATGAGTCGGAGGTCGACGGCGAGGCCGATGCTTCGAGCGTGGATGACGAGGCCGCAGCCGCTGAAATCATGGAGAGGGCTGTTTCAGGCGACAAACACCAGGATGAGGGCCGGAAGCGGAAGCGGAAGCAACGAGACGACGATGAAGCTCTTGAGGCCGATTACTTGGAGCGCCTCACGAACGAAGAGAAGCCATCCGTGAAGCGTCGCAAGGCGGACACGATAGCAGACAACAAAGCGGTTTCGGCGACAACGTCTTCTCCCGAAGAGGACGACGATGATGAATCTGGAGATGATGTGCCCGTTCACGAATCGATCGCCGCCGATCCCACAGCGGCCGAACTAGAGAAGGCGAACCGCACTGTCTTCCTCAGTAACGTCTCGGTTGAAGCGATCAAGTCACGCAAGGCTAAGAAGACGCTGCTCCGTCACCTGTCGTCTGTCCTCGACAAAAACGCGGATCCGCCTCAAAAAGTAGAGTCCATCCGATTCCGTTCGACTCCCTTCCAGTCGGCAGGTATACCGAAACGCGCGGCGTACATCAAGAAAGAGGTTCTGGAGGCTACCACGAAATCCACGAACGCCTACGTCGTCTACAGCACCACTGCGGCATCTCGGCTCGCAGTGGCGCAGCTCAATGGCACCATCGTGCTTGACCGGCACCTCAGGGTCGACAGCGTGGCTCACCCGGCACCCATTGACCATCGCCGCTGCGTCTTCGTCGGCAATTTGGGTTTCGTCGATGACGAGACTGTGTATAACACCAAGATCGACGAGGAGGGCAAGGAAGTAGTTGTAAAGCGCAAGCGGACCAAGACACCCATGGACGTGGAAGAAGGACTGTGGCGCGTCTTCGGGGAAGAAGCGGGCAAAGTCGAAAGTGTTCGCGTCGTAAGGGATCCTGTCACTCGCGTGGGTAAAGGCTTTGCCTACGTTCAGTTTTATGTAAGTTGCCGCCTGCTCGTTTACACCAACCCCCC
>NW_027192586.1:421589-427718 GCF_042370625.1 Thermothelomyces heterothallicus | reverse complement strand
AAAAAAAAAAAAAAAAAAAAAAAAAAAAAAAAAAAAAAAAAAAAACACCTTTTGCTTGACTGGCCCAGCTAACACCCTGTTCTGAAGGACGGCAACGCGGTCGAGTCCGCCATCCTCCTCAATGGCAAGAAGTTTCCGCCCATGCTCCCGCGCGAGCTACGCGTCAGCCGCTGCAAGGCCCCGCACAAGACGGCCCGCGCAATGGAAGCCCGCATGAGCGCCAAGCTGGACAAGAAGAAGGGCGGCCGCAAAGCCAGCGGCACCGACGCCGCCAGCTACGTTCCCAAATTGACCGCCGAGGCCCAGACCCTCGCCGGCCGCGCGAGCAAACTGCTCGGCCGGTTCGGCGCGGCGAAGCTCACCGGCAAGCCCGCCGGCCCGGTCAACAAGAAGAGACAGGCGCGGAAGGAGCGGTTCTTGAACGGCGGCGGCACAGAAGGCGGCGAGAACGGCGGGATCAAGGCGCCCGAGCAATTCGTCTTTGAGGGCAAGCGAGCGAGCGCGAGGGACGGCAAGCCCAGGGACCTCAAGTTCAAGAAGACAAAGTCCAAGGCGGCCAAGGCTAAGCCCAAAGCTTCTAAGAAGAAGAAGGCCAAGGCCAAGGCCGGGAAGGCCGGGAAGGCTGGGAAATAAGTAGCACTTGGTAGTGTGAGGGCGAACTTGCGGTCACTATTACGGGCGGAAGGAAGCCAGCTTCCTTGCCAAACGGAATGGGCGGCACGAACCAGTATAGAGCACCGCCCTTTGTCTGCGCGGCCTCTGGAAGTTCTTTGTTTTGAACGGTAGTTGATAAGAATGGCGAGGGCGCGGCCTTGACCGATGGTGAGAGGAAGAGTAGGCAGTTCATACCATTTTGTATAGAAATGGGGGAGAGACCCCGGTGGCACCGTGCTTGAGACGCTGGTTCGCGGGTTTTTGCGGACACTTTACGGATGTGGACTTTGAAAAACCTCTGGCGTCTCTGTCGCGGGCCTGGTTTCAAAAGTCCGAATTATAACATTCTGGGCCCCTATCCACTATTAGACTCTCGGAATCCAGTAGGTATTTTTTTTTGGTGCCACCCGGGAATGTGCCCAGAGAAACCATCAGGTGCCCACGAATACAGAAACGTAATAGAGGGATCAGCAGTGGTCTAGATACCGAGGCCCCTATCCACGATTTGCTATCTCTTAAAATGGACAGAGCCAGAAGCAGTAACGAACACAACTTGCTGGGGATATTATCTTCATAGACGCATAGAAAGCAAAAGTGCCATCCACATCATTTCCTTCCTTCCTTCCTTCCTTCCCCCCTCCTTCGTTTCTCATCCCCCAGAGGAGCGCCTCAGGTACGTAACAAGCCGCCCGATTATCAGTTAGTTTGTTGCCGAGCGGAGGCGAGCCCTACCAGGCAACCAACTCACCAAGAGGCTTGTCTTACCTGCGCGCACACAGGCAAGCACCTGGCCCGAAACCGTGACTGCACCGAGCGCGCGCGCACACCACGGTTCCAGCCGCTTAGTACTCGGCCTCGCCCTCGTCGAACTCGGCCGAGTCGGCAGCGACCTCCTCGTAGTCCTTCTCGAGAGCGGCCAGGTCCTCGCGGGCCTCGCTGAACTCGCCCTCCTCCATACCCTCACCGACGTACCAGTGGACGAAGGCGCGCTTGCTGTACATGAGGTCGAATTTGTAGTCGAGGCGCGACCAGGCCTCGGCGATGGCGGTGGTGTTGGACAGCATGGAGACGGAGCGGTCGACGGAGGCGAGACCACCGTCCTCGGGGGCGGCGGGCACGGCGACGGGCTTCTGGTAGTTGATGCCGATCTTGAAGCCGGTCGGGCACCACTCGACCAGGTTGAACGAGGCCTTGGACTTGAGCTGGGCGACGGCGGCGGAGCAGTCGCGGTGCACGACGTCGCCGCGGTACAGGAGAGCGACGGCCATGTACTTGCCCTTGCGGGGGTCGCAGACAACCATCTGGTTGTTGGGCTCGAAGCCTTGGGAAGGGAAAAGAGTCAGCGCAACTGCGGTAACATGGTCCGCGCACGCGTAAGCCCGGGGGGGGGGGGGGGAGGGGGCCGGCAACTTACACTGGAAGGTCAGGTCCGAGACCTTGAAGCTCTCGTGAGCGCTCTTGGCGGCCGAAATGACGGGGGCGTAGCTGATCAGCGGGTAGTGGATACGCGGGTACGGGACCAGGTTGGTCTGGAACTCGTTCAGGTCGACGTTGAGGGCACCGTCGAAGCGCAGGGAAGAAGTGATGGAAGAGACGACCTGGGCAATCAGGCGGTTGAGGTGCTCGTAGCTCGGCCGAGGAATGTCCAGATTCCGGCGGCAGATGTCGAAGACGGCCTCGTTGTCAACCAGGAAGGTGCAGTCCGAGTTCTCGATGGTGCTGTGGGTGGAAAGGACAGCGTTGTAGGGCTCGACGACGGCAGAGGAGAGGCGCGGCGACGGGTAGACGGTGAACTCCAGCTTGCACTTCTTGCCATAGTCGGTCGACAGGCGCTCGAGGAGGAGGGCACCAAAACCGGAGCCGGTACCACCGCCAAACGAGTGGAAGACCAGGAAGCCCTGGAGAGACTGGCAGTTGTCTAATCGATCGGGTCAGCTCTGCGCCCACCAGCTCCCGAGTCATGCGGAGAGCGTACCAGCAACGCGGCGGATGCGGTCGATGACGTTGTCGATCATCTCCTTGCCGATGGTGTAGTGGCCACGGGCGTAGTTGTTGGCAGCATCCTCCTTGCCGCTGATCAGGAGCTCGGGGTGGAAGAGCTGGCGGTAGGTGCCGGTGCGGATCTCGTCGATAGGAGAGGGGTCGAGGTCAACAAAGATGGACCGGGGGACATATTTGCCATTGCTCGTCTCGGTGAAGAAGGTCTCAAACGAGCCGCCCTCGGCGAGGTCCTTGGCGTTGGGATCCGGGCGGCCGTCCGCTGCGAGACCATGCTCAAGAAGGTACCTGGAACCACATCGGTCAGGCCAAGGTCGCGAGAGCAGGAAACATAACGAGAAAAGCGGCGGTGAGGACCTACAGCTCCCAAGCACTGTGACCCAGCTGGGCGCCAGCCTGGCCCAGGTGAACGTGAAGAATCTAGTTGGGTGTAAAAAAAAAACACGTCAGAATCCGGATCATAGTGTTTCGCGCCGTGACGGTGCTCAGAGAGCTCTAGATCCCTTCGTGCCGAGGTCCAGTAAGCTTATCGCCGTTGCGCAACTCCGTCGACCGACCCAAGGAAATCGGATTCCGCCAACCGGCCGTGAAAGGCAGAGAGGGTCGGTGGTGAAACATCGTTGGCGTCGGTCGAGTTGCCGTGGACACAGACGGCGATGCTATCTTCTCGGCAATTTTTACAGGGCTCAGAGGAAGGACCGGAGCAGATCGTCCGGGGGAAGGGGGGTTTCGATAGGACGGCCATGCGGGCGCATCAAAGGGTGGGGTCTTGGGGGGAGTAATCTTACCTCGCCTCTCATCTTGACGGTGTCGACAGGTCGGTATTAGGTAGAGGTGCCGGTGGAATGTAGAACTGAAGCGGAGTCGAGCAGCAGTAGGCGCACAGCGCGGATGCGGAGAGAACAAAAGGAAAGGGTCGGTGCCAGTGCGGAGAGAGGTCCCTGCTTTGGAAGATTGGTGGGGCAGACTTTCTTGACCGCTGCTGTGAACAAGTCTGCGGCCGGCCAATCGTGTCACGGATTCGCCAGTCTTGGCGCGATTCTCTGTATGCAAGGCACGGTCCATCCCGACGAAATATCAACACCATCACAACAATCATCACCATTTTGTGGTCTGGTATTTTGGAAGTCAAGATTAGGATCTAATAAAGATGTTATTTATAATTTTTACTGTACACAGTAGTAGTAACTTTTCTGGCTGCACTCTCATTTTGATACATATCTGGGAGCCAGAGCAAGCGACTTGAGCTTGTTGATCGCCAGAGGGATGTTGTCGATCCCACGGCTGCGGCGGCGCAATCATTTTTTTTTCTGCTCTTGGAAAATAGTTTTGGGCCAAGTGCATGTTGCTAGGCGAACACCAAATGTTCTAGCAGGGAAAAAGGAGGCGAGCGAGACAGCAAGCTGATGAAGTGCAAAAAGAAGAAGAGAGGAGTAAAATTTCAGAGAGAACTTTTGTTTCGAAAATCTTGACTTTAGTAGAAATGTACGGGTTCGGATCGGCTCTGGGATGCGGCACAAAGACTCGATCGAAGTAGAATCGTATGATTGCAGGAGTCACAGGTGCTGCCAGATTATATAGATACGTCTACCCTACCAGATGCCATCACGGCTGGTGACTCTGATGCTGTACTGCTCAGCTCCCTATAAGGGGATAACTAGAAATGCGCTGCTGCTTCTGGAATGATGGTCTTGGAAGAATTATACTAAGTATGGAAGAATTGCCAATCCCTGCCGATGAGCCGTTAACGACTGCTCTGTTCTCTGTTTCGGTTAGCCCTGCTGGCCTCTTATCATCGCTCTGAGGCCAAGGGAGTGTAGCGGCCTGGACTTTACACTCGCTAACCCAACATCTTTGCCTGTCTGTGCGTTTTCGACAGAGGAACAAGGGGCCACTTATCAGCCGTCGTCTTGACCTTTGCGAAAGCAACAGCAATGTGGCCCATTCGTTCTACGATTGCAGAGGATTGACGAGGCCACGGCCAGGGAGTCATTCCTGGCTCTCCATCTTCATTCAATGGCACTCCCTACTGGATCAGGGTCTACCTCCGTAGTGTAGACCTTGTTTGAGTAACCCTGAACCCCTGCGGTAAGTGGGTAAGTCACTGTTTAGTGTATAGATATGAGACAGTTTGACGTTCTGTTTCGTGGAGACGCGCACGTGGAGGCGCGCCCGACAATGCGGATATGCAGGGGGTGGCTGGCAGACGCGGCGTCATATCCAATGGCAGAACACGTCGCAGATGTTGTACAACGCCAAGGCAGTCAACTTCTTTCTTCCATGGCAGATCAACAGGGGTATCTCATTCAGCAACGTCACGACTAGAGCTAAACACAGGATTTCGCTCTTGTCTGTCGAGCTCTCAGAAGCGCTACAGAGATAGGAACACACTGTGGTACAAGCTCCTCCCTTCATGATGCCATTAGAAATAACAACCGTGCAGATGCTCCATTCCGCGGGGAAGAACACCTCTTCATCCAACCATCGAAGACCAGCTAACCAGCCAGCAAAAAAAAGAAGCACGGGGGAGAAAAATTAAGAAGACACGGCCGATGCTTAAAGTGCAAGGACGGCCATGGCGACACCGCCAAACAGGGCAAAGGAGCCAGCGGCGAGCGAGGGAACGCCGTTGGTGGCAATGGTGCTGGTCGAGCTCGTGGTCGAGGTGGGGTTCGCGACGATGACGCTGCTGGTGATGGTGGTCAGGGGAGGAGCAGAAATCGTGAACGAGGTGTTAGTACGGATGGTGGAGGAGACCAAGGTGGACGAGGGGACGGTGAAGCTGGTGCTCGTCACGGTTGAGCTGTGGGTCTTAGTATTGGACTGGGTGGTCGAGCTCGTGGTCTCGGCATCGGACGTGGTCGAAGTAGCAGTGCTGGCATGGCCGGTGCTCGAGCTGGTGGCGCTGCTGCTGCTGGCGGTGGTGCTGGTGCTAGTGACCGTGGCAGAGCTGTTGCTGCTGCTGCCCCCGTTGCTGTCGTCGCCACTGACAATCTTGAAGGGGAAGCCGTATTGGAAGATGCTGGGGTCGGACTCGAGGGTGACGATGATGCCGTAGGTGGCCAGGTCGCCCAGCGTGGAAGGCACGCTCCAGCTGTAGGTGCCAGTTGAGGCATCGACGCCCTCTGCAGAGTTCGAACTTCGTCAGCCGAACGATGTACTTCCGAGAGAGGAACGTACAGACGTTGCCTTACCAGCAATGGTATCAACCACGGTCAGAGTCTGGGGCGAGGATCCACCGAGCAGGGCGATCTTGATGTCGCCGGGGTAGACTTCGCTGGGCAGCCACACGATGTCGTACGTCGATCCAGCGGGAACCTTCTCGCCCTCGGCGGGCTTCGTGATGGGATCGAAGCCCTCGGTGGGGTCCTGGGCCACAACGGCGGACGCAAGGGCGAGAAGGGCGGTGATTGAGAAACGCATCTTGTTTCTTCCTTCCTTTTTTCTTTTTTTTTTCTTTTTTTTTTTTTTTTTTTT
>NW_027192586.1:378243-421391 GCF_042370625.1 Thermothelomyces heterothallicus | reverse complement strand
GGGGGGGAGGAATGGGGGACGGCTTAGTTTTCAGTGCGCCCAAGCGCACTCATAACTACGGAGTATTCTGGATAGCATTGCTGCTGCGCCTTGGGCCTGAGATAACACACGGGTCGAATCAAGCCGGTTGTTTCCCAGACCTCGACCTGACTTGCTCGCAACGCTGCCTTCGCGCGCCAACACGCCGCGCTCATTGGCCGAGGCTTCAGCCGGAAACATCGTTTACCCCTACATTTCACTAGCGATGCCAATTTCCCCTCATTCCTGCAATAACGGCCAGGAAGGTGGGTCACCTCTGGTAAGGCAGGCGCGGTTGAAGGAATACCCTGAACACTGCCAGGGGTAACAGCCAATCAGGGAAGAATAAACTGATTAACGTTATTCTTAGAGCGTTAGAAGATCCGCCTCAATCGGACGTACACTATGCTTCATATTGATCCAGCTTACACAGGGAACAGTGAAACACCATGAAAATAACACACTCGGATGTTGGGCATGCAAACGATACTATAATATGATGATGGGCTGAAGCAGAGAATTTTTGAGTACGGAATACTTCTTTGTTGGCTCCGTTCATTTGGCCCGCTTGACGGAACCAAGCCCACTAGTGGAGAATCCTTCAGCCTCAAAGGGTTCTAGTGTAGTGTGCCCTGCCAGGCAATGCCACCCACCTGCACACCTGCACATTCAAGCCGGCTCTGTTGGCATCTCCGGCATAGGCAATAATAACAGGTCGTGCGACCCAACGGTCAAGGCTTTCTTGCCCTCGACTTGTTTTAACACCGAAATGATGTAGAACAGTGGTAAACAGCCGTCGGAATCTGTCGTCTCGTGATTTTCTCTCGCGAGCCGAGTGTTGCAATTCGCGCTCCAGGCAATTTCCCTGGAGGGCCATGCACCCACGCACAAGTTCTTTGCAGCCGTCTCTCCGGCCACTCACTGACTACAGAGGCAACCAACGGCATAACAGCCCCCACGGCCCCCATTGTTCCTCGGGGTTGGATCTCACTTCGCTTCTTGTGCCGACCGGCACTACGGCCCTACTCGGCACCGCAGGCTTGAACCGACGTCGGTGCCTGATGATTGGATCACGTCAGCAGCGGCTTCATTCTTCCAACATAGAGCTGCTACCCATTCGGAAAAATCAATTCAGGGCAGCCCGCCCGCCTTGCACCAAGTGGTCACCATGCAGACCTTGCTGCCGTCTCGGCCTGCTTGGCGCGACGCCTGGTTGAGAGCTAGCTGATGAGAGAACAAGGCCATGATTATGTAAGCAGTCACTGGACAACTCCTGACATCGAGCTTGGGCACCATTGACACCGACATGCACGGTTCTTGAATTCCGAATGGTGGCTTCACTTACACGTGTAAACACGCGTGTCGAACAACATCATCAGCTTGTATTTTATTTCTTTCTTTTCTTCTTTTCTTGGTATTCGTGTATTCGTTTTAATCACTTAATTTACTCTCTCTCTCTGAAGCTGTAGAAGGTTATGCCGGAAAGAGCCATCCATTTCACCCCATTTAGACACAGCGAGCAATTGCACACGAGAAAACAACGGCAAACGGCCCCGGACGATGGGCTTTGTCTTCTCTCGTCCCGCGGAGGCTGCCGCAACGCCAACGGTGCTTCCGACTCTGACCATCCGCAACCTCACCGTCACTCCGCTAGAGCTGAGGCTGGTCGAGCACCTGAAGTCAGTCCATCATCATCATCATCACCCGCACCTCCACAAGCCCGACGGCCTTGTCAAGACCTCGTCACGCTCAAGCAACCCAGAGCAGTCGCACGAACCGGATGCGCCATTACCGTCGACGGCAACGCCCGTCAGCGGCACCATTGAGCCCTTCTCGGAGTGCCGCACCGCAGTTTACGGCCCGGATGCGGGCCGTCATGAGCAGCTGCGGCTGACCTTCGAAGACCCCGCCACCGGACACCGCTACAGCGCCGACATCCCGGGCTCGTCGCGGCGGAGCATAGTCCTCAAGGCGCACCACCCCGCCGGTGCCGGGGATGCCGGGGACGGCGAGACCAAGGAGTTCACGGCCATCTACCTGCCCGAGCACGCCTACCTCGCCCTCTTCAGCTCGGCCAACCTCTCCTCCTGGATGTCCACCCTGGACCCGGCCCTGCCCCTGTCCGCCCTCTCCATCCCGGGCACCCACAACTCGCCCACCTGCTACGTCGCCCTCCCCTCGGTCCGCTGCCAGGCCGTCTCCGTCCTCGACCAGCTCAACAACGGCGTGCGCTTCCTCGACGTGCGCGTCTCCTGCCCGCCCTACCGCGCCAGCACCGCATCCGCACCCTCCAATTCTTCCCCGGAGGGAGGGGAAGAAGAAGAAGAAGAAGCAGAAGAGCGGGAGGGAGGAGGAGGAGAAGGCACCCGCGTGCCGGAGCTCGCCCTGGTGCACTCGGCCTTCCCCGTGTCCCTGACGGGACCCAAGTACCTCTCGGGGCTGCTGGCGACCGTGTACGACTTTCTGGCCGCGCACCCGACCGAGACGGTGCTGCTGTCGCTCAAGCGCGAGGGCACCGGCCGGGGCAGCGACGCCGACCTGGCGCGGATCCTGCACCGGCACTACGTGCTCCCGCGCCGGGACCGGTGGTACACGGCCCCGCGCGTGCCCACGCTGGCCGAGTGCCGCGGCCGCGTCGTGCTCGTCCGCCGCTTCGGCCTCGGCCGCTCCGCCTCCGCCGCCGCCGTCCCCGCCTCCGAGGCCGGCATCGACGGGTCCGCCTGGCCCGACAACGTGGCCGACGGCACCTGCGGCAGCGGCACCATCCGCATCCAGGACTACTACGGCGTCGGCAGCGGCAGCGACATCCAGAAGAAGCTGCGCTATGCCCAGGAAGGACTGGCGAGGGCCGCCGCGCAGGCGCAGGCAGTCGTGGCCGGGGTGCGCTCCTCCTCCTCCTCCTCCTCCTCCTCCTCCTCCTCCTCCTCCTCTTCCGCGGTGGCAGCGGCGACGACGCCTCTACCACCGCCACCGCCGCTTTTTATCAACTTTTTGAGCGCGAGCAACTTCTTCAATGCCAGTTGCTGGCCGGAGCGGATCGCTTTCAAGATTAACCCTTCCATGATCGAGTATCTGTGCATGAAGCAC
Source organism: Thermothelomyces heterothallicus (assembly GCF_042370625.1). Lineage (NCBI taxonomy): Eukaryota > Fungi > Ascomycota > Sordariomycetes > Sordariales > Chaetomiaceae > Thermothelomyces > Thermothelomyces heterothallicus. Next base: position 418,286 of record NW_027192586.1, on the reverse strand, counting down.
GGTACCGAAGGGAAAGAGTTTGGGGAGTTTGGCGCCGGAGACGCAGTTACGGGCATCGTCGTGACAGACTGGGTTGGGCACCGCGGAGATTGGGACCTCCTGCGGTGCATCGTGGGGTGGAACGCCAGGTTACAGCTGCGGCAGTAGGGTGCTCAGTTGTTCCAGATGCTGCATCTACACTATCACAAGGCACTGGAGAGATTGAGGCGCAGCGAGAGACTAATTTGCGTTTCTTTTAGAGACCATATACACTGAAATCTACTTAGATATAGACTAATGTGTATTTAAACTGTACCAACAATTAGGATAGAGGAAGGAGACCTAGACTGATAGCCAGTTAGTATAGCTTTCAACTCGCGACTTGAGCCACAAACGGTTCCGACACCTCGTCAGTTCTCCAAGGTGAAAGTTTGTCGCCTCATGATGAACTCAGAGTTTAAAAAACAGGTAGGAGAGGGATTATCAGGGAGGTATGTGAGCAAGTTAAGAACGGGGAACTCACGCTTACTCCGAAGGAGCACCTCTTCTCTAGTTCCTATGGCATATAAATTACCTATCCCACGGACGAGTTAGCGGTGCTTCTAGCGCGTCGCGATGGAAAAAATCATTGTGAAGGAAGTTCAAGTTCAGGCTGCGATCAAAGTCAGCTGCTGTCTGAAACTCAGTGCCAGAAAGGTCAGAAAACTTACCTCATTAAATCAGATTTTGGAGATTGTTCATTTCCGCCCAAAAGGACGGATCAAACAGTGTGAATAACCGATCATCATTTTGAAATGTGTGTCATGAACAAGACAGTTAGAAGAGCGTATTACCTATCGACAGACTGTTAGTCAGGACCCTGTCCCATGACGCAGACATCAACGTTGGTTGACGAGGGCACAATCAGTTGACGAGTTCTCAACAAGAATTCCTCCCCGAGACCCCTCACAGGGTGTACAGCCCTGCTTTTGACGAAGGGAAACGGAGAGGCTTCGTTTATGTCCGCCCGTTCGTTCAAAGTTTCGTCATGGTGCCGGAAGGTGCAAGGGGAAGCTTGAGCATACCTACGGTGACTTGTTAGCACGCTGATAGGAACGAAAGGAACAAGACAACCAAGGTGAGAGAGTCCAAATCAGACAAGGCTGAAACTATTTGGTTCCACATAGTGTATTCGGCATGAGGAATTCCCTATAATTGAAGTTTGATCATCACTTGAGAGGGTGGGAGAAAAGAAAAAAAAAGCTAACCAACCTTGTAAGTATTTGAGGAACAATAGTCAATCAACAAAAGAAAACTGTCAAAGGGCAAGGCACCAAATGTCGGTCGACACTAAATCGAGCGTTAGCCGAGAGCTCCAGGAATACCAAGGCCCAAGGAGTCGCTCCAAGATGTGCTCTCAGGGTAATTCTAGAGTTATGAAATAATCCCACGGGCTAGTCGAGTTTCGATTGCTATCATCAAAGAGCTGTGCAGGGGGAAGGAATGGTTGCTCACCTTGTCGACCGATGAAGTGTTGGGGTGTGTTGGAGGAATTGGAAAAGCTGTGGAAAAAGCTTGGGAAAATTTGGAGCATAAAAAAGCTCTGGTGCTGTGGGGTTCGATAAGATAGAGAGGGTGTGAGAGGGCCGCAAAAAACAACGCTAACCGCTTTTGGGAAGCTAAAGAAGGGTGCGGATTACGTCCGGCTTGCGAGTCCTCTCCCCTTGTGGCGATAAGCTTATCGATAGGAGCTCGGACTCGGTAACATCCCGACCACTTCCGCCCCCGGCTGCCTCCCCCTCCTTCCTTCTCGACCTTCACGAAAACTATTATGCACTTTACCTTTACATCTCTCGCTTGGTGCCCTCAGGCATTGAAAGCCCTGACGGATCGCTAAAACAGCGAAACATCACCATGTCTCCCCTCGGGGGCGTCTGGGCCCCCGTGGCCCTGCGCATGCTGCGCAAGCACTTGGTCAGCAACGCGCGGATGGCCACCAAGATGCTGCGCTCCAAGCTATCCACCGCCACGCGCCCTCTGAACGCCCAACTGCAGCCCGTCGCCGTCCGAACCGGAAACGCCCGTCAGCCCGTTCACCCGGCCGCATGGTTGCGCCAGCAGAAGCGCGCCGCCGCCGCCGCCGCCAGGTGGTTCTCGTCCGCCAACCTCCCCGCCGCCGCCCGTCGCTTCCTCAGCTCCCACGGCCCCGCCGGTCCAAAGCCCGCCTTCCGCTTCGAGCGCTTCAAGCTCCCGACGTCGACCGTCTCCCGCGCCGTCAATCAGCTCACCGGGCGCGCCCCCTTCGCCTCCACCCTCCGCCCCAACCTCACCGGAGGCACCCTCGGCCGCACCGCCGGCGGCTACGGCATCCCCGGCTCGGGCCGCGTCGGCGGCGTCCGCTACTTCAGCCACACCCCCGCCGCCCCGGCCCAGGTCGTCCAGAACGTCAGCCAGGCGATGCGCGCCTTCTGGCTCTCGGGCCAGCGCGCCCGCTTCGACGGCGTCGGTCCCCGCGGCGAGAAGCGGTACCGCGCAGTCAGCGCCGCCCAGGAGGAGGCCCGCGTCATGATGGCCAAGGCGATGCTGACGCACCGGCACGCCCCCGGCGCGTTTGTCGACTTCAAGATCAGCCCCACCATCACCGCGCTGAGCCCGCTCGGCGCGATGCTGCCGTTTGCGGGTGAAAAGGAGCGGGCAGCCGCCGCCGCCGCCGCCGCCGCGACGCTCCATGCCGAGGGCTTCCTGGACGTGCTCGCGGTCGACTTTGCGCGCGCGCTGCAGGACCTGGCCGCCATCATGACGGACCTCAAGCGCCTCGCGGGGCTCGGAGACCTGCCCGTGTACCTGGAGAAGGACGGCGTGCTGAGGGTGCGCTTCCCCGGCCTGGACGCCGAGGCGGTCGAGAGGCTGTGCGACGACGTCGGCGTCAGGCGGGGCGCGGTCGGGCAGGATCCGGACTTGGACTCCGGCCCGGCCGTCGACGTCGCCCTGCGCTTCCCCTTCGCTCCCGACGCCGTCTGCGACGGCACCATCACCTCGCCCGGCGGCTCCCTCCGGTCCCGCCGATCCGGGTCCTCGTCGTCCGAGGACGTCGAGGACGCGTTCATTGTTCAAGAGTACGAGGATAACCCCTGGCGCCTCTCCTTGGTGTCGGAGCTGGAGGGATACGAAAGCATGTCGTCGTCGCCGCCGCCCGTCTTGAGCCGCTCGGGCGAGCACTACTCGGACGACTTCGAAGGGTTAGAGGGTATATACCGGTTCTTAGAGGAGTGCGATAGGGCTCGAGGACGTTTCCGGTGATGCTGGAGATGCTCTGCCGGAAAGTTGGCGTTGCGAGATGGGGTTATGGGGGGGTTTAGGTCTCAGGACTGGTATGGAAAGGGGACCGTCACTCTTTTTCTCTCCTATGTATTGTTTCCCCTCTTTCTTCCTCGTATCCTGCAGATATGTACGATGGACATATAGCGATATCCGCCGGTTGTTCAGGGCTATCAGTGCCCAGCAGCTCGCTATAAGGCGATGTCATGCGCGACAAACAGAGTGCAATTTCGATCGATTCTTCCGAGTTCGACTTAGCAGTATCAAATCGTAGCTGAGAGAGGTCCAGAATAAAACACGTTTGCGATTGGAATGTCTATCAGGTCCTTTTTCTATGACACACGGTCTTCCCCTCTATCCCTTATATCATACATCCACCAACTTTCCAATCGTTTGATCCGTAGCCGCAGGAGTCGCACCATTCGTCAGCCCATTGCCACCCCGTCTCTCCAGCCTCGACCACCGTCTCCCGAACTGGACTCAGCGGCCCAACAACAGCCCCAGTCCGCAATGCCCCAGCATCGCGTGCAGGTAGCGGCAGCGCAGGCCCTTATTTGCAGGTGCCGCTGTGGCACCAGTGGCTGCAGTACTCTCTGTGCTGGGTGTGCGGTCTCGGTCATGGCCGGAGCGACTCCAGCCATGTTTTTCGCGGGACGTGGCCGGAGGGGAGGAAGACGACGGCGCGGGAGGACGGGAGACGACCGCACTCTTATCCGGTTTATCCCCCGTGCACTCCCCTGCGACAGGCCGCTGGCGAGCAACGGGAATGGCGTTGGTGGTTGATCTCGACGACGTACGCGTCCTCGTTCTGCGGTGAGCTCGCGCGGGATACCAGCAATGTCAAGCCGCTCGGGCGGCTCATCAACCGGGATGAGGGGGGCCATTGGCCTAAGAATGGTGTAAACCCTGCCATCGGCCGCTGTCTGTCTGTTTGCCGCCCGGCATGGCAATGAAGAAGCAGATATTGTTATGACGACACATGCTTCAGGCGGGTAGATAGCGACGTTTTGAGCAAGTAGTTCTCTCGTTTGGGCTGATTGTGGGAGTGAGACCAAGAAGGGGGGGAAGAAGGGCAAATGGGAGTCTTCTAACATCCCCGTGTCGTGCTGTATCCTCCGACAACCAGATTGTCTTCTCATCCCACAGCTGGGGTTCAATCAACACACGGCGCATAGTTTTGCTCAAACAGACAGGACACTGCCGCCGGTGCCATGCGGCCAAACAGGTTGAGAACTCCTGTCTGGGCAGCTGCATCCTGCCGTCTCTCGACCTTCGCCTCTCCCAACCAGCAGTGTAAGAGGTAGGGGGAAGGAAGTTGGGGGGGGGAAAGCAGGGCAACTACCTCCTCTCCACCCTGATCCTTACTTCCGAGCCGTCGACACAATACCCAAACTGTCTCGGTCCGTCCCTCAGCTCCACCTCACGCCTCACCCACCTGCCCCTCCTCGTCTCCAACCCGGACGGCAGCTCGCCTCCCTCCCCTTGGGTCCTCTCCCACTCCGCCTCGAGATCCTCCTCCTCCTCCTGTTCGCCCTCGCTCGTCGCGCCCTCCCGGTCCTCGTCGAACCCGCCTACGGGATCCCACTCGCCCGTCTCCCACACCAGCCTCAAACCCAACGGCTTCAGCCCGAACAGCCTCCCAACCAAGCCCTTGACGGCATAGATATCCAACGATCTCGGCACCTCCACGACGGCCACCCTTTTCTCCTCTCTCTCCTCCTTCCCGTCTCCCCTCTCCGCCCCCTCCGCTGCTCGACCACCAGGAGGGGAACACAGATAAAACTCCGCCCTGATCAGCCTCGCTTCCAGGAATCCGGGATCCAGCGCGTCGCGCCCGGTCCGCCGCACGACCGCGGGCTCGCCGTAGGTCTCGCAGAGCTCGGCCCACCGGCGATGGCGGCGCAGCACGGCGGCGGCGGCGTCGCCGCCCTCGGGGACGGAGGCGAGCTGGCGGGCGATGCGCGAGAGGTAGAACATCTCGGCGTCGGCGCGGTCGGCCGGGGTGATGGTGCTGAAGTTGAGGATCCGCAGGGAGGGGAGGCGGGCGAGGGTGAGCATGTAGGCCTCTTCTGTCCTCTTGGCCCCCGGGGCGGTGGCGGATGTGATGCGCCGGGTTGCGGGGGAGAGGGCTGGGTTCTCTTCTGCTAACGCGGCGGCCGTCTCGTCCATGTCTGGGTCCGAGTAGAGCGGGTTGTGTGTTATCCGGAGGGAGGTGAGGCTCGGGAAGGCGGAGGGGAGGGCGTCGATGAAGGACCAGGACGTTATCGAGTTGTAGGAGAGGTCGAGATGGTGTAACTGGGCCCCGAACACCGGCGCCGGGGTAGAAGGCGGGCTGATGGTGGAGATGCGGTTGCCCTTGAGGAGGAGGTTGCGGAGCGTGGAGATGGAGGCGAGCGGAGCGAGTTCGGAGAGAGAGGTGAAGTCGTTGAATTCCAGGTGCAGGGAGGTGAGGGTAGTGGTGAATGGCGCCGGCGGGATAGGCGCGAGGGCCGTAAGCTGGTTGGAGCCGGCGTGGAGGGTGGTGAGTGACGGGAACTTGGACGCGATGTGGCATATCTCGTGCCATGAGAGAAGGGTGTCCTCCAGGGCGAGCTCCGTGACTCCGTGGAAGGCATCGCCGGCTGCTTCCAGAACATCGTCGTCGAGCACGTCCCGGAACCGGTTCCCACTGGCAATCATGTTAGCGTCCTTCGAAAGCGAGCGCCCCCCCCCCTTTTTTTTTTTTTTTTTTTTTTTTTGTAGTCTAAGAGGAATTACTGTCAGACGCACTTGACCCTCAAGCTCCGTAGTTGTTTGAGCTCGGCGCAGATGTCCACGACGGGACCGAAACGCTCAAACAGGTTCCTGCTCAGGTCCAGCTCCTTCACCTTTGGACAGACCTGGCCGATGGACTGGTGGCCGTCCTTGGCCTCGGGGTCCGTCGCGTGGGCCACTTGCAGGCCATCGAGGATGACGAATTGCAGTTCGTGTAGCTGGGCCTGCTGGCGACGGATCTTGTCGAAACCGACCTCCTCGGCGACCTTGCCCGAGAACTTGATCTGTCTCGTCGGGGCCTGATCCTCTGCTGGGCCGCCGGCGTATTTGTGTTGCAGGGCAGAGAGGAAGGTTTGAGGGGGATCCGCCGCTCGCGTAGGGCGCACGAAAGACGCAGCATTGGGGGACTTGGATGTGCCTGGGAAGAAGAACAAGAAGGATCGATTAGACGGCCGAGACTGTAGTGGAGGGGGGTTCGGTGTGAAGCAGGCGGAACAAACAGGAAAAATACCGGACGCCCTTATGCTGGCCGTCGTGTTTGCCGCGCGAAGGGTCGTCCCATTCAACGCCGAGCCATGAGCCCGTCGTCCCCGCGACCTCGCCGATGTATCTCACCGTGCAGAGCGCGCCGTCATAGGAGCGGCGTTCGCCGATCCGAGGGGTGAGGGGCATTTGGTTTTTTTTTGGTTTTTTTTTTTTTTTTTTTTTGGGAGGGGAGATGCAGCGATCAGTTTCAGGATCCGCCGCTTGCAGTTTTGTCAGATCGGCTGCGATAGACTTCCTAAGGTAACTACTAATTATCTTACTGAGGCAGGTAGGTTGTGTAAGTTAAAGCTCGAAAATGAAATGCTTGGCCCCGTTCTTCGCTCACTCCCTGCAGGGTCAGGCAGCAAAACCGCCGCACTCCACACCCACTCTACATAGTACGACCATTGCAGACCGCTTATTATGGCAGGCACCATTCTGTCCTACTTACCAACACGGCCAGACCACAAACAAAAACCGCACTCGAGATTTTATGGGAACTTGAACTAAAACAATAATGGATAAAAAAAGGGGAAAAGGATAATAAAAAAAATAAAGATAAAATGTATTAAACATGCCACACGTCTAAATTACAGCTTCCCCTTTGCCGGAGCCTGGCACTTGATCAGCGCGCGGCCGTTGCTCAGGCAGACCTTGCCGCCGTCGACCTTGACCTCGAACCTGACCTCCTCCCACTCGCCCTGCTTCTGCCCCGTCCGCCAGGCGGACGCGACCAGCCTGTCGCCCGGGCGGACGGGGCTGGCGAAGCGGGCCTGGTACTCCCTGAGGTTGGCCGGGTCGCTGCCGCCGAGGTGCTTCAGCAGGCCGTGGGCGGCCCAGTTCCACGAGAAGAGGCCGTGGATGATGACGCCGCCGAAGCCCATCTTGCGGCCGGGCTCCGGGTGGGCGTGCAGCGGGTTGTAGTCGCCGTTGAGGCGGTACAGCAGCGCCGTCTCGGGGGTCGTCTGGTAGGAGAAGACCACGTCCGGGGCGCGGTCCCTGGGCGGCGGGTAGTTGACCGTGGCCGGGCCCTTGGGCCCGCCCCAGTTGCCCTGCGCGACGAAGAAGGACGACGAGACGACGCGGGTGTAGACGTCGCCCGTCGACGCCTCGACCAGGTCGCTCTGCGTCTCCACCACCGTGCCCGGCCGGCCCTTGTCGTACACCCCCAGCACCTTGGTGCGGATCTCGAACTTCTTGCCCGCCGACGACGGCGGCAGCGGCTTGAACGACTGCAGCAGCCGCTGCCCGTCCACCACCCGCGCCGGGTCGAACTCGGGCACGCCGGGGATCGGGACCGCCTTCTGCGCCGCGTAGAAGTCGATTACCTCCTGCGTCGTTCCCTTGAAGGCTGTTTGGATGGTTGTCCGTCAGTGCGATCTTCCTTCCCTTGCTACTGCTATTGCTTCTACTACTACTACTACTACTAACACCACCACTGCCGCTGCTGCCGCCGCTGCCGCTGTTGCAGCTGCCGCTGTTGCAGCTGCGGGTGGGTTCGTGACGAAACTGAGAGAAGCTTGCTGACGTACTGAGGATGACGGGATAGGTAGGGAACACGGAGAAGTTGGGATCGAGTTCCTGAACAAGGTCAGCATACTGTCGAGCGCCGGCGGCGTGAGACTGCGGATGCTCATACGTAGAGGAAGTGAAGTTCGTCCGCAGTGGCGCCAATCGAGTTGGCAAAGAGGAGGGCATCCCGCTTGGTCCAGCTGACCTCCTTTGGAGGATACTCAAAACCAACGCCAGGTCCAAACATCTTGGGGGAATCAGATCGGTGATTGTCTGAATCGAGTAGCAAAGAGTCAATTGAGCCAATTGCCAGGTATTCTCAAGTCAGTCGAAAGAGTCTTGACGGGGGGCTCTTAGAGAGAGTAGGTGCTTGAAACATCTATATATACCTATACCTGGCCTGCTCTGCACCAGCCGAGCACGTTGCTTACTATGCACCTTCCCCCCCACCAACCCCATGGATGGCTCTAGCTCTGAGCTGCGGGGAGCATCCGACGCCGAAAGCCGCCAGCCGAGGTCCGTCTGCACCCCGGACTGACAGACGGGAGACCCTTGTCTTGGTCCCGCCCTTAGCCTGACCTTTTCCACCCTCACCAATTAACGTCAATTGTCTTTGTTCCACATAGCTTACACTCCTCCGTACATAAGGAGTGTACGGAATAATTCTCCGAGCTGGTGTTCAACTTCCTGTTAACAGAAGCCGCCCCTGTCGTTTTGGGCCTCGAACACGCGTAGGTCTGCTAAAAGTACATGGTATGGTCATGAATAGTGGAGAAGTGCCCATTCCCCCCTCCCCCCCTTTTAGGCTTCTTGATGTCATCTTGGTATCTTCTGACTCCTCGGCATTTTTAGTTCGTTAGGTCCAACCCTAACCCTTATTCATCAAGTCGGCCCCCCAGTAGCAGAGCTGAGCACTTTGGGCACGACGGACTGCACACCCGTGTGGGAGCTCCGGGACATGGTAGGGTTGCTTCCTAGGCTCAATGCCGACAGCAGCGTTCTAGGGGCGGAGCTTTCCTAGGCAGAAATTGGTCCCACGAGCATCGTCTGGGAGACAATACGCTGGTCACTAAACCGGCTTCTTGTATTTCTTCACCCTAGCTCCATGTTGTTCGCCATAGTTCACACCTCCCTGCCGCGCGGCCGTCAACCAACGCTTCTCCTTATGCTTGCCGCTGCCGCCCTTTAGCCCGCCGGGGGGCTGCCTGCCCACGACTGCCTTGCCCTTCCCCTGCTCACCCGGGAACCCCGATTCGGATTCCGCAGCCTTCTTCTCCTTCATGTCCTTCACCCGCTCGTTGATCCTCTGCTGGTACGCCCGCTTCTGTGCCTCTTTCGCCAAGCTGTTCCCCGGCCTCTTAAGCTTGGGGGTGACCGGCGACTTCGCGGCGAGCGCCGCGGGGCCGATCGCGCCGCTCATGATGAGGGGAGGAGGCGACTGCGGTTGGCGGCGGCGGTACCGGGCAAAACTGCGGGCGAGGTGACGGGGAATCGGCTTGGTTGTGTCGTAGACAAAGTCGTCGAAGCCGAGTGGGTCCGTCAGCATGTCGTGCACCCGCTGGTCGTGGTATTCCATTTTCGCGACCGGTTTGGGACGCGGGGCTGCGGCGGCGGCTGAGTCCGCTGCCTTGCTGCTCTCGGACTGCGCCGGCTTGCGATTCTCCGCTTCTACTTTGGCGCCGCCCACCGGCTTCACGATCCTCACCTTCTTGGCCGCGCTCTCCTCAGCCGTGGCCCCGGCCGTCTCCTCATCCAAGGCCCGCTTCTTGGTGCTCTTGTTCCCATCAGTGCCGTCCCTGCCGTTGGGCGTGCCGTCCCTGCCGTTGGGCACGGGGACCGCCAGCTTCCTGCCGACGGCGGGCGGAACAGGCTCGACTTCCTCCCTTTTCGCGGCTGGGAGATTCTCGGGACCGACATCCTCCGCAGGGCCTTCGGCTGCTGTGTCCCGCTTCCGCTTCTCGCCGGCCGTTTTGGTCTTCTCCGGTTGGTTCGCAGCAACGACGGCGGCCTGCTCGGAGACCGGGGAGTGATGGCGCAGAGCAGAGACGGAGGCAGAGGTGAGCACGAGGCCGGAATCCTCATCTGAGGAAGACTCGTCGGCTTGGATGTCGCGGAGGCGCTTGATAAAATCCATCTGGAAAAATGGCCTTCGTGTCCGCCTCCACAATTGCCGTCGGAGTAGAAATAGGTTGAGGGCGCGCTCAAGATTGCGATGGCGCCTGTATAGGGGCGCAAGCTTGCTGAGGTGCCGGAGAATGGCCCGCGAGTGGGTGGCGTCGCCGAGCTTGGGCTTCCGCAGCGGAGATGCGAAGGGCCGACAGTCGGATGGAGGTTGTGATTGTGAGGGCGTGGAATACTTGTCGGGAATTACGATCTTCGATTCGACTTCTGGCGAAGTCGAGTTTCGAAGCGATCGCCGACGATGCTCGAGGAAGAGCTGGAAAGCCGAGGATGCAGACAGTGCTGCTGCCCTCTTTTTATGCCTTGCGCCTGCCATGCGCGCTGCGCCAGTTACGCTGGCGCTGTTATTGTTCTGAGCCATTTTGGGGGTGAATACTCAGGCAGCCACTAGACAGCGAGCGAACCTATCACCAAGACGAGATAAAAACCACAGGCAAACTGGTGGAAAGAGGATGAGAATAGGGCATTCAAACCAGGAAACAAACCATTGAGCTTGTGCCCAGATATAATACGAAGAAGATCTCAAAGTGAGACTGCCGCACACGCAGGGGGGCGGCTATGTCCTTCAATTCAAGGATTCTCAACCTCAGCCAGCGAGGTTGATGATGTTCACCAAAGCAGCCTTAAAAGAACAAAGGTCGAATTTTTTTTGGAGTTTTTCGTTGCCCGGCTCTTGGCGCTGCCCTGATCCTGGCTTCCCTTCATTCTCTTCCCCGCCATCAGGAACACACAGTGTTTTGCTATACCCACTCGTCATTTTTACACAGTACGGATACCGCACCTGCATAAAAGGCCTCCACTCATTGGCAGGCTACTCTAATCCATACGGAGTACGGATTACAAACATATGTAAATCCCCACACCAGATGAACCACACGGCGTCCGACTTGTTTGCCCAGGTAATCGCTGCTCTGTAGACGAACTAAAGGAGCTTTGCTCGAACGAACGCTGGACAACCGGTGGAACGTGTTTGGTTGATTCCTTTTGACCGACTTGACGGTGACCTCAGGGTGACTTGATCCCATTCCAGCATACTTGGTAACCTACGGATATTTATGGCCGCATCGTAACCCGCAAGGTCGCGATATCGAACACGGCGCGCGGCTGAGAAACACATTGCATATGGCAACCCTACCAACTTTTCAGATCCGGGACTTGCAATATGGGAGAAGAAATATCTGGCTGGAGTTACTGTATTAATATTATTCCTCGTCGGTCCAGTTGAGAGATGCCGGGTGCTGAGCGCTCTGAGCGCTGCACGCCCCCGGAGATAACAATAAAGGACCACCGAATGAACCGTCGAGCCTTGTCCAGAATCCGAGATCAGATAGCTCTATGGCAGCATCGGAATGCTAATAATGGGGCGGCAGTGAAGGCCAAGCATCTAATTGTTATCCCAAAATGGACCAGCCTATCTTTAGCCCGCGGGTGGCGTTGCAAGGCTTCGCGTTTGGGAATTCTATCGCCGCGTTTCGACGTGTTGTCTACCATGGAGTTGCGCGATGTTGCACGGCGTAGTAGTAGCCAGCGCAGGAAAGCGATAAACCAGCGCGGTCTTGAACCGATGCAATGTACCTCCGAGTCATGTCTCTCTTTGTTTGTCTCCAGACCACCAGTCCCAAGCAGACAATCGTGTCCCATCTGCTCATCTCATACAACAAAACACATATCAGTCTCCTTACCTGTCCCGCTACTTACCTAATTCAGCTCGTCAACATGCCTCGGATCAATGGACAAGAGGTCGGCACCACCGGCCACGGTTTAATGGGTACGCACCAGCCGCAGCCCCCATCCCCTTGGCTTTCAAGCATCCGAGAACGACCGGAACTGACCAATCTGCTGCAGGCCTTACCTGACGCGCGGATCCGAACCCTCATGAGCGGGCCTTCGAGATCATGTGCACCGCGCTCGCAAAGGGCATGAACTCCTGGAACGGAGGCGAGTTTCTACGGGACGCCCGAGAACAACTCCATGACCCTCCTGGACGCCTACTTCGCCAAGTACCCAGAGGACGCCGACAAGGTAGTCCTCAGCATAAAGGGCTGCTATGGCCCCAACGGCCTTGACGGCTCTGCCGAGGGCGTTCCGGCGCTCCATTGACAACGTACTCTGGCAACTCAACGGCCATAAGAAGCTCGACGTGTTCGAGTGCGCCCGCCGCGATCCCAAGGTGCCCATGGAGGTTACCTTTCGTACCATGCAGGAGTACATTGACAAGGGCCTCCTAGGCGGCATCTCGCTTAGCGAAGTCGATCCACGAGGCCGTCAAGCATGCCAAGATCGTGGCCGTCGAGGCCGAGCTGAGCATCTCCTGCCCAGAAGTTCCTGACCAACGGGGTAGCCGCCGCGTGCGCGCAATATAGTCAGTTCCTGAGCTTGTCTCAAGTTTTAAAGATGAAATCGCCCAAAGCGTATAATGAAAGATAGACCATCAGTCGGATGTGATGTTAGTCCACAGTGAGCCCCAGAGAGGCGCTTAAGCATTGCAGAATTCATGAAGAATCATTCATCACGAGCCAGGAACAGAAGAAAAGATTAATTTCATGGAGGCAACTTACGCATTTCGCATCAAATACCCAAACCGCCTCTTGGAAGGGCCGGGCGGCCAATGGCAGGAGCCATGTCTTGTTCACAGCCTGCCCAGCTTGTTCGTAAATGTGAGCGAAAAGAATTGGTCAGGGCAGGGAGCTCTGGGCCCCTGGGCGGCAGATATTTTAACGGTGAACTTACGTAATCCAGCATTGAAAGGGTTAGGGTTCGGTAAAGCACACGCTCCGTGCTTGTGCTTTGCGGCCCCTGAACGGCACTGTTTACTTTGGAGGATCCGTAATACACTCAGTCTGTCTCCGGCCCAGCTAACAGACTCGCATCCGCAGTATTGCGACATAGGTATTATATTTCATTTCTGACAGATAACCTCCCCCAATCCTGGGCTTCCATCATCACACATCCTCGTTCATCAGACCCAACAAAACAACGCAACGCACGCCCCTCACACACCCCCTCCGTCACCACCGCCCACCGCCTCCAGCCTGTTGATTAGCTTCTTGACGCTGGTCCACTCCTCGTTCTTCAACCCTTCCTTCCCGCCCAGGTCCGGCCCGACCTCGAACACGGTGACGGCGCCGTCGATGCCGCCCGTGGCCAGCCTCTTGCCCTCGCTGGGCTCCCAGGCGAGCTTGTTGAGGCTCTTGCTCAGCATCGTGCGCCCGTCCTTCCTCGGGCTGGGCGAGATGCGCGAGACGGGCTCCTCCGTCTCGACCGTGATGTCCCAGAGCTCCAGCCAGCCGGCGCCGTCCACCAGGCCGAACACGCCGGGCTTGACCGGCGACCAGGCCGCGTCGTAGACGACGTCCTCGCGCACAATGTCCAGCAGCGGCGCGACGGCCGGCTCCAGCAGCCCCGTGCCGGCGCCGGCGCCGGCGCCGCTGGTGCCGAGGCCCGCCGCGCCCAGCGCCGCGCCCAGCGCGCCCCCCGCACCGGCAACGCCGGCTCCGCCCGCCGCTCCGCCCGCCGCCACCGTGCCGCCGACGCCCGCCGACGTGGCCGCGGGCGCGCGCACCTTCCACAGCTTGACGCTCCAGTCGAGGCTGGCGGACAGGACGAGGTCGCCCAGGTCGACGGGCCCGCGGGCCGGGTGGAACGAGACGGACATGACGGGCGCGGCGTGGCCGCGGTAGCTGACGCGGGTGTCGACGCCGGCCTTGGCGCCGGCGCGGTCATACCGGTGGCACGGGTAGATCGGCCCTTCCTCGGACCCGACCAGGAAGAAGGTCGGGTCGGCCTGCGGGAAGGCGATGCACGTCGGCGCCAGGTCCTCCGTCTTGGACGGGAGCGGGGCGACCAGGGTCAGCGACTCCTGCGGCTGCGCCAGCATGTCGACGCTCCAGCCGCAGACGGCGCCGTCGGTCGAGGCCGAGATGATGTTGTTTGCGTTCTGCGTGCCGACAATGTCGATGCAGTAGACCGGGTGCGTGTGCCCGTTGCCCGTGAGGGGCGTCTTCTGCACGGGCGCCGCGCGCGCGCGCGTGTCCCAGAGGAGGACTTGCCCGCTGTAGGCACCGCCGACGATGAGGTTCGGGTGGAAGGGGGAGAACTTGGCGGTGAGGATGTCGGACTGCGCGTGGAAGACGAACTCGGGCCGGTCGTGGAGGTGCAGGTTCCAGACCTGCACGATGCCGTCCGGGTCGTGGGGTGCGGTGGGGTTCTTGGTGTAGGAGGCGAGGAGGAGTTCGGGAAATCGGGGTGAGAAATCGACGGCGCTGACCATGCGTTTCTTGGACCACCGATCGTCGTAGAACTGCGCAATTTCTTTGATCTTTCGCCGGCCTTTCCCTCCCGTGTTGCCGCTCTGTTCGTCGTCCTCGTCGACGTCGTGCACCTGGAGGGTGTAGTCGGTGAGGATGTCGTATTCTTGATCCAGGGCCTTTTCGATGACCTTGGTCGACCGGTCGATAAAGTCCATGAATTCCTCCGACCGCGTGACCGCCCTCAGCTCGTCCTCGGTCAGAGTCCGGGCCGGGAAGTTGGCCGCGGCCGACGGTTTCAGGACGCCATCCGTTACGAGCTCCTTGGCCGCCTTGAGCTCTTCCTCGATCTCCTTCCGTATGTTCTCCCGCAGCTCTTCCTCCCGATCCCGCTCTCGCCTGCTCAGGCGCTTACTCGGCGACGCCGTGACTGCTGCCTCCTCGCCTTCTGAGTCGGAAAAGGCGCGCGACCGCCTGCTCGGGGACGTCCACTCCTCGGTTGTTTGCACTCCTTTACTGTACGAGTAGACCTCCTTTACCGGCGACGGGGGGCATTCGTAGACCGTCTTGGACGGTACCGCAGACAGCACCTGGGGATGGGGAGTTACCACTTGCCCGCTTGCCGGGCCAGCAAATTCGGACACATTCTCGCTCTCGCCCGCGCTGAGGACGCTGTTTGGCCGGCTGCCGAAGCGGCCGGGAGAGTTGGCGCCCGTCGAGACGGACACGGGCCTGCTCTCGCGAACGAGGCTGTCGATTAGGGATTCGATCTCGCGCCGGTTGTCTGCTCGGCTCGGGGTTGGCGATATTATCTGGCTGTCTGTCAGCCCAATGTAAAACGAGGGGGGAGACACGAGAAGCAAGGCTGACCTCGCTTGGGGTGATGCTTGAGCGGTTGGCCTGGCTCGCGCGAAGCTCCCTCTGGCGCTTGAGCTCTGCGAGCTTCGCCTTCTTCGCAAGGATCTCATCTCGACGGTGCTGCATGGTGCCGGGCGGCCGGGCCCATCCGAGGGCTCAACCGGTAAAGTGGAAGATGCCAAACGAGGGTCGGTTCTGGGCTTCTTGGGTCGCTTCGCAGCGCCTTTTTAAACTCCGATCGCGTTGGATGTTCAACGCTTCGTTTGCCGCAGGTCGGAGGAGGGGTTTCGAGGTCTCGGGTGTTCCGTGCAGCAGTGTTCGTGAAAAAAAAGCGTAAATCCTGAAAAGTTGACTTCAGGATACAGTCTATTCCAATTTGGCTCGTTCTTTCTCAGTCTGTCCCTACCGCCTGTTCCATCTGCGCGTCGCGATCCGCAAGACTCGACAGGGATAATTGGTCGCTGAAGTGCATGTACGAAGCTGTGTATGTATGTATTGTAATTACGGAATACGGGAAAAGTTGAGCACGAGTTGTACACTACGGATCCGTACTCCGTATAGTTACGGATTAACTACACCACTGCAGTGAGTCTCGTCACCTGACTGGAGGCTCGGCAAGGTTTCCTTATTACGGAGTAATTACGGATTACTCCGTACTACCCAGGGAGAGCTCCCAGCAGCCGGTGATGCCACTCCCGGCCAAGTTGGAAAGTGGGTCCAGGGCGCGAGAATTTCCGAGCTCCCAAAACTTGAACCGCGCAAGCCACCGAACCGGACCCGAAGCATCGACGACGAGAAGCCACGGGACCCAATTGACCCATCAATTGACGGCCTCAGCCTCCGACGAGCCCAGAATCCCCAAATAGAAAGCGCATCCAGCCGCGGGACACCGGTATAATCAGTCGCAATGTCGTCAAAGGCAGGAGTCAACGTGAGTACTACGACCGCACCGACACATCCGCAGACCAAACCTTGGGCCTCTCCCGCGATCGTCCTCGGATATGACTAGCAGCGCGAGCTCCGCTGCTGCGCACCCCCGGGGCTCAGAATCTCGGGGAAGGTTGATCAAGGGAAGGAGGATCGCGGGGGAGGCTTTTGTTGGGGGGAGGAGGTGGGGGGGGGGGGGGGGGGGGGGGGGGGGGGGGGGGGGGGGGGGGGGGGGGGGAGTTCTGAAGAAGAAGAAGAGGAGGAAGAAGAAGACGGGGATTGCGGGACATACTGCCCAGGGCCTCGGACGTTTGTCGCAGGATCAGGTTCACTGACAAGGCCTTGCCCGCGCAGGTTCTCCGGTATTCCGTCCTCGGCCTGGGCGTCGTGTACGGTTTCTACCACCAGCGGAGCATCAACGCGGCGCAGAAGGCGGCCGCGGCGCAACGCGAGTATGAGCACCAGCAAGAGCTGATCAACAAGGCCAAGGAGGCCTACGCCAAGACGAAGCAAACCTCCTCCTCCCCGAGCCCGGCCCAATCGTCAGGCCGTAAGTGTACCCGCTGGAGCATTATCTCTAGTTAACGGAGTTGTCCTGACATACCCTCCGCAGTGAACCAAGACCTCAACTCGCCCAACTTTGACCTCGAAGCCTTCATTGAGGGCCTGCTGAAGCAAAAATAACCGGAGGCGCAGTATAAAGGCTGGTGGAGGGGGGAGAGCCAACGAACTGAGGCCGGATGAGGGGAGGGGAACGGGCGGGACCCAACTCGACACACAGCGCCGGAGGAACGAAGTGCTGGAGTGGGGCAAAGAACGTAAGCCCGGGGAATGATAGAATAGGGGGCGAGCGGTTGAGGGAACATGCGCTGGCGTCGGCAAACAGGGCGGTCGGTCGGTCACACTCGAGGGACGCGAGAGGCGGCCACGCAACCGGAGCAGGCATGGTGTATTACTTGCGTACACTTGGCAACCACGGCATAGAGATTTCCCTTTTTTTTCCCATCTAGGCTCATGTCAAGACTGTACATGTGTAAATTACTAAATTCATATATACACGTGTTGGCATGATTCAGGGGGCTCATTCATCACAGCCGCGCTAGGCTTCTCCCCCCCCCCCCGATCTCATACATCTCCCCTGCGCATTGAAGCCTGCCGTGTCCGGCACCATAGATGAGGTCCTTGTCAAGATAGATAGACCGCCATGAGCGCATACTCCACAGCCCCGTAGAGAATGGGGCACAGCGTACGCCGCTTCTTCAGTCCCGGCCACTGTCCGTCCAAAACCTACCTAGGCTCTTTTACGGAGGGGTGAGATGGGTAAGGGGGGATAGCTGGGGTTGGGTGCTGCGACGGAGGCACGAACGAGTGTTTTCACAGATTTGCGTTCCCCACCAGGCGCAACTTAGGTGAGCCAGGTCAGTCTGTGGCCGGTCTGTGGCCAGCTCGTACCATGTTGATGGATCCTTGACCATCTGCTCGACCTGACTGAGAGACAGCATTGCTTACAAGTGTTTGTGTGTATTGTAACTGGTTGGTTGGCTACTTCACTCACCATACCAAGACAATAATACTACTCCAAGGCATGAAAATCAAGACAGCATACATGTTCAACTTTGTTTTGTTTGTGTATCAACGACTAATACCTCCCCAAGGCCCTTGCCTAATCCCGTGGTATCCTCCTCCCATTCCCTAATACCTTCCGCGCTAAAAGCACGGCAAAGAAGAAAGCAACTCCCGCCTCAGAGCTGGTCCGGCTCTTTCGCTATGAGAATCCGCTCCATAGAACCCCTTTCCGGGACCATGGGTGTAGGTAGAGTGCGATGAGACGAAGCTTGTGTGTGATTCTCATCCCTCTCGTGCGGGTGTTGCAAAACGAATCCGGCTCATAATACGATTAAACAACAAATGTAGAGAAGCGCAAAGGGGACTGAATGTGCTGTTTCCGTTATGTCGCGTGAATTTTATGGTTGTGTGGTCTAGTAAGAAGGAATTAAGCCCCCGGTCGCGCGGTTTGCTGGGGCGGATTCTCCGTTGGCGTTGTTCGGCGGCTAGTGAAGGCTGTTGAACGGGCTTCGGGAACAGGAGGGTAAACACCGACTCTGGTCAAGGTGTTCAGGACGTTCGAGTACCTGATCGAGGGTCGTGAGCTTGAACCTGTCATCGCCGATGTCTGAGCCGGCGCCGGCCTGTGCCCAGACTGCAGAGCCTGCCGGATCATGTCGTGCAAAAAGTCGGGGATCTCCTCCCAGTGGCCCGCCCTGGCAGCAGCTACCATGCGTGGCGGGAAGATGTCGTCGGCTGTCAGTGTGTTGTGAGACCCAGGAAACCGGGCGATTTGATCTGCCACGTGAGGCAGTTCCCCGGATTCTATGGCGTGTTTAAGCCAGTTCTCCCACTCCTCGTCGAGCGGCATCGTGTTATCCCCCGACATGTTCCGCATGGCGACCCGCTGCCGAAGCCGCTCATTCAAGGCAACCCCGACACTTTCGAGTTCCCCGTCGCTCTCCTCCTCTCCCCCATCCTCTCCTTCCTCCTCTTCCTCCTCCTCTTCTTCCTCCTCTTCTTCCTCTTCCTCGTCCTTCTCTTCCTCGTCCTCTCCCGCTTCTTCCGCTCTTCCCCCGACTTCCACTTGGTTATCCGTCTCCTGGGATTGGGCGCGCAGAAGCGATTGCGCACAGTACGGGTCGGTGGGGTCGGCGTAGTTGGGGAACCCGTCGGCCGTGGTGTCTCGAATCTTGATTCCCTGATCCCGCTCAAATCGTTCTTTGGCCCATTTTGTTCCTTCCCACTTTGTCAGAGTCGAGATTTCAGCAGGAGTTAGCCGCAAGCCGTCAAAGGCGCGGAAGAGGCGGCGATGCCACGGCCACCTGCTAAGTCGGATGCGGTGAATCCGGTTGTTGTAGTCGAGACCCGGATATTTTGCTTCGGGCGTGTCCAGGTGGCCATAGAACGAGTGTGTTTCTTGCCGGACCTCGAGAATTAGATATCGCTGGAGTAGTGCGTGGAAGTTTTGGGGGTCAGATGGCCGAGGTTTCGGAAACATATACTCGTAGACGAGCGTCTCTACAGGGCGGCCTTTCATTTTGGGCGATGGGGTGTGCCTTGGTCGGCAACGGATAAAGTGAGTTTGTTCAGGTGTTGCGAGAGAAGCTTGGTGGTTCGGTGGTGCAACGAAGTGGGGTCCGCTCGGCGCGGTTTCAGTTGTTCCTATCGTCGCGCTCGGCGGCGCAGATTAGGCACGGTTCTTGCAGGGCTGAGGTTGAGGTTGAGGAGCGAGGAACCGCACGGGTGAGATGGGGAGATTTGGGGTCCACGGACCCGGCGGACTTCGGAGGTCTTTAATGTAAGGCAGGTGGCTCCCGGGTCTTGGGCTGTGGCTCGGTGCTGGGGTTGGGTCCCAGGGGTCGGTTGTCGGGTCGCGGCGGGGAGAAAGGGGGGGGGGGGTGTGTCTGGGTCAGGAAGCAAGTGGGTGGTCGAGACGAAGCAACAATTGAGAGGGGATCTTTAAAAGTGGCAATGAACTGGCTCCGACCCAGCTGGCCTAGAGAGAACGAGCGGGCCCAGTAAATTACGGGTGCCGCGTTGCGCTAAATTGCCACGATAGGGAGGTGCAACCCGATGAACCGCCCCTGTCAGTGTAGTGGAGAGGTTGCGGGATGATGAGACCAGTGGTCAGGAACACGCCTGAGAAAGACGTGCTCAGGTGACAGGGTCGGAGTCCGGCTTGATTTAGCTGTATGCAATCATAGGCAGGTAGTAATAGCTACGGTATATATTACAATACCAAGTGTGCTGAGCTAATACCCGGCAGGACTAGATTTTTTTTTTGTTACCTGAGTTCCAGGAGTGCAGCACACACAAGCGGGGAGCTCACAGCACGCCACGACAACCCTGTGCCTTCCCGGTTCTTCCTATGGGATGACCGGCACTGGTGGGCACACGACCTTGAGAAGCACGAAGTATCACTTATGCGTACTGGACCTGATCTTGAACTAGGCAGGAGATGTGACACAGTGGCATGGCATGCAAAGGAAACAGTCACTTGACTTCCGAAAATGGTGGACTCGCGTGGAACTGGCGTCGAACCGTTTGCCCGCTTGCTGCGGGTAAGTCTAGTACAATGAATAATCGGTACAGGAGTGTACTTGCGGCGCTTTAAGTGCCCCACGTACTGAACTCCCCGTCAATACCGTACTTTCCTACTTAGGTACGAAGCCCACATATCCCAAGTTCCTACCTCATCTCAGGAGGCTGCCATATTCTAGCATGATTCACGGCCGACAAGTTTGTGGCAGCGAGGGCCAACAGAATCCCCACCTCTTTCTGGTTTCCACCTAAAGACTGCGTAAGCGAGCCACCGACTCATCATTTAGACTTCACGGATGTCAAGAGTTACAACATTGGGCGTTGCGAATGAGAGAAAGAACGCATTCCAGCCAACAACCCCCCCCCCCCAACTTGATAAATGCCGTTTCGAAACAGATCCTGCATGATGATTCGCCGCTGGCTATCTTGGCCTCGGCGCTCGCTTCTGCGTGTCACCAAAAAAATCATGCAAAGGAGTGTGGCCACGCTTGGCCCAGCCTGCCGCTCGCCTCAGGGGCATCGCCATGTCTTCAGCCATCTGATAGTCCCTAAAACTGCTTGATTCCAGCCACCAACATGCAAGCCGAGCCGCTAACATCTTCTGGCTCGGAAGTTGCATCACCAACGTGCTCGCATGCCTCTCTGCTGGTTTCTCTTCCGCTGATCTGCACTTTGAACTCCATACAGTATTATACATACATCCATACATACGTGCAATAAGAGCTAGCAGGAAGCCGAAAGCCCCACCCGACGCCGAGAGCGAGGCCTAGCAAAGCATCGCATCTCCTTCCACTTCCGCCTGCGGCATGCCATCGGTATGTCGGGGGACCGAGGCGTCATCGGCCCAGTTCTGCGGCCAACATCTCCACCCCGTCCCTTCGTCTTTGGCCCATCGACAACTCTTGACGGCTGCAGCTCAACATCTTGGATGGTCCAACAATCTGCTTGGACAGGCGGTATGCATGAGCGCCTACCGCCCCGCCGTCCAATCAGCACGCTACGGTGCGGTTTTGGCTCATCCGTCGGCCGTGGTCGCGCTCACGGCAGCCTGCCCTCCAACACCGGCAACCAGAGGCGTCGAGGGTGTTGCTTTGGCGAATTAATTTCGGAGGAACAAACCTCTCGGTGCGCGGGTAGGGTAGCCGCCGTTGTTCCGGCGCGGGCGTCTACACCGGATTGTCAAACGAGCCGCTCAAGTTTGGCAAGCTGTGCCAGCGAAACGCATGACTGCGCCGCCTTTTTGTTTCCGTGTTTGCTTGCCTAGCCTGTTGGGACGCTGACGGGCGCGTGTGCCACAGCCGTAGCGGCTCCGAGCCTTCGGGCCACTCGCTAAGCCAACAATCTGCTTAGCGAAACCGGTCCGGCCGGACAAGAAGCCCGGGTCCAGGCACGTTTTGATTCCGCGAGTCCCGACACTGACCGGCCCAGGTTGCAACGCAACACCATATTCCCCCACCGCCGCCATCGGCGCTCCACGTCTCACAGCCCTTCAGAATGGGCTACTGCCACCCTGTAATTTTCGCCCTCCATACATCCGCGGCGTGGAAGCGTTGATTGGGTTTCCGGTGTTCTCCTCGCCCTGGCTCTCTTGGTCTCACCACCGGAAAGCGGAGCCCCGTCAGATGGAAGAGGGGACTTCTTCTGGGCCGTCCAATGTGGCCGCATCGAGGCCGAGCCCTGAGCCGGCCCACGGAGGAAGGAACAATAACCAAGGCAGCAGCGAAGTCACTTGCCTATCCTGTAAGGCACCCGACTGCAAACTGCGAGGGTGGTACACTCAACACCAGCCACTGGGAGCCAATCCTGCCGTGATTTCGCTATGTGAGGAGTAACTGCCTTGGTAACCCAGGCCAGCTTTTGAGACCAACAGTTTCTTTTTTTTTCCTTTTTTTTTTTTTTAGTTTGCAGACCGGATGGTTTGGAGAGGCTTAGACGAGACAATGCCACCGATAGTTTGCTACTTCCCCAACTAGGATTCGGAGAGAAGGCATCCTCCCCCCTTCCCCGCTCTGTCAACGGAGACCGTTAACCATTGTTTGTTCTGGAGGAATGGGTTCCCAGCATACAAACTGTGGGCAGCCGACAAGCCAACATGGCGCCGAAGAAACACCTATCACCTTTGGCTGAGACACTCAGGCTAGATTCTAAAGGACTCATTCACTATTGCCTCCTGGCAAGGTAGGTGAAGACTAAACGAGATGAGGTTGGAGATTTCGCAAAAAAAAAAAAAAATCCCTCTTTTATGCGCATCAACATACAGGCACATACGCCGTCCAAACGCCGTGAATCCGCAAAGCATGTCTTCTATCCCACAGGTTTCATGACTATGTTTTTGCCGTCCCATCGTCAATCATAATAAGGACACCCCATCCAGCGCCCTCTTCGTCCCTGCCCCAACAGTTAGTTGTCCATCAGGTTCTCAGTGGTCCCACGGCATCGTCTCGAGGTACTTCCTCCCGCCGACACCGGTAACCCCGGACGCCGACATGGCCGGACTGGGCATCCTCTCCCTCTCCCTCTCCCGGTCGCGATCACGATCACGATCACGATTCCGCTCTCTAGGCAAGCGTTCCCCTTCTCTTAGCCACCGCTCCCCACCACCGCCACCACTGCTATCGTCCCTGAACCGCTCCCGCTCCCTCTCCCGCTCCCTGCTCTCTAGCCTGATGCGCTCGCGTTCCCTCATCATCAGCTCCCTCTCCCTGTCCCGGTCTCGCCCCCGGTCGACACGGATGCTATCCCACTCGGCCCGCCTCCGCGTCCCATCCAGCCGGTCCAGATCGGTGTGGCTGCTGGTGCGCCGGGTATAACCACCACTACCGCCGCCGCCGTCGACGACGGGCCCGGTGGAGTACAGCCCGCGACGTGATGACGAGAGGTGGCTGTAATCGTCGTCCGAGTTGACGCGGCGCCGGGCCGCGGTGGCGGACGCGGCGGGGCTCGGGCTGGGGACGAGACGCTCGGCCCTGTCACGAATGTCTCGGGCGGCGTCCCGCCTCTCGGCGAGGCGGTGCTGGTCGCTCTCGCTGTGCGCTCTGTCGCGCTCCCGGAGAGACGGCCGATCCCGATCCCGCTCCCGCTCCCGCTCCCGCTCTCGCTCCCGGTCCCGGTAGATCCGATCCCGATCCCGGTCCCGTTCTCTCTCTCTCTCCTTTTCCCGGCGATGGTAGTCTTTGAGCTCGCGGGATTGTCGCCTGCTGCGCCTCCGCTCTTCCTCTTCCAGGTCGGTGTCGTCGGTATCGATCTCGGACCATGACCGGCTCAAGCGAGAATTGGGCAGTACATCCTCTCTTGAGGCCCTTGCCGGCCGGGGAGGTCTTTCTCGTCTCCCACGCGAGCTGCTTACGCTGCGTGCTCTATCTGCTGGGCTGATGAAGCTAGTGATTTTTTCTTTGATATCGGAGAGAGTGCTGTGCCATTTGCCGTCGTCGTAGCTTGGCGTGCGCCTGGCATCGGATGACCGAGACGAGTGCATGTGTGACGGAGGAACCGGGCTTGGGCCCGCCGTGGTGCGAACGACACGTGGCGAGTCCTCAGAGCTGTTGGTATAGACGCGGCGAATGGAGATTGGTGGTGGCTCGTTTGACCGCCCGGTACGTCGCGGAGCACTCCGCGGACTGATGGCCGGATCATCCGAGTCCGACGACGTGCTGCTGTAACGTCGGGGTTGGCTATGCCGGCGGCGATGTGGTTCCCTGTCGGGCACGAGGCGTGTCACCCGTGCGGGGCGTGCCTCTTGTGGCGAGTGCGGATAGTCAGAGAAACTCCGGCGGCGTGGGGCGGGATCTTCTTGCGACGCCGTGGGACGGCGCACAAAGTGCTCTCGCTCCCGGGCCCGCTCCCGCTCCCGCTCAGGGGATCGGCCCGTCGGCGTGTGGCGAGGCGATGGAATATGAACGTAAGCAACGTTGACAGGCCGCGAAGCGAAGTAGTCGCGCGGCGATGCCGGGTTGACACGGACGTGGGCGTAGGGAACCTTGCGTTCAGCGAACTCGGGCTGAGCGGTCTCCTTGGGCGCCTCGGCCTCCTCCTCGGCGGCCAGCTTCGACCGTGCCCTTTGCGCACACTCCTGATACCAACGATCAGTGTCGGGGTCAACGTCGGCAGGGAAAGCCTCCTGCGGAAGATCGGCGGGCAGCGGAGTGCCCGTGTCGGGGTGCTTCAGAGCCCAGTTAGCGGCGGCATACTGCAGTACTGGCACCTGTATCTGGGGTCCCAGCAAGGTCTGGATTGCCTGCCAGCGCACGAAGCCTTTGGTCGTGAGCGCCGGAATCGAGGGGGCGGCAAAATCGTCGTCGCCCGGCAAAAGGGAGTGCTGGCAGCCCAAGCCTTGGTAAACGGTGGAGATGCCCGCATGGGGCATGTCGACGAAGAATGCTACATGCGAATTACATCAGCACCTGCCAAAAGCAAAGAGATTTCGAAGTAGGGTAGAATGAGTAGCCTACAGTCCCAATCATGACCGGCAGTCTTGTAGAAAGCGGCTAGTTTCGCAGGGGTCAAGTGGGCGTCAGTCTTGTCCCCCAGCTCGGTCGCCTTGAGGTCTTTGTTAGCAAGAGTGACCCGGAGAGTCAATGTGTCAAGAATGGGTCGGATTGCGACGAACAATATGCTGCGCGATGGCTCGAAGGAGCGCATCGAAGACGGGGGTCGTCGCGGGGATCGGTTTTGCTTTCGCAAACAAAAAGCCGTAGAAGGACTTGCCGTCCTTGGCCTCGCTTGATGTGGCGGCCATTGTCAAAATATCAAGGCAACCTCATTGCGGTCTGGTCTTTGATGATGGAGCGCGATAGTGGCCGGTAACCATGCTCCCGAGCCTGGCTCACGGCTGAGTGTTATTATCGTGGGGTGATAGGCACGCGATTGAAGGAGGGGTTAGCGATCGCAGGCGGGCATTCACATGCGTGTATGTATCTACTCCGCGGCTGAAAACCGGCTGCGAGATTCCAGGCGGCAGACTGGATCGAGATTTAGGCTGCCGTGCGCCTTAGCGAATTCGATCTGCCCTCAAGCCTCTTTTCGGGGCTTTCGGCCCACGGTTATTAAAGTTGGCCGTTTGCTGATGCATCGGTTGGATTTCCAGGCAGACTTTTGACTCACTTGGCCGTGGATGGAGGGTTTTGGGCTGAATCCCGGGTGTCCCACCTTCTGCGGCAGCGAGCGGCGCTGCGCCCAGATTCGAAACCAACCGACATTTCCAAATCGAGAGACGGCGGTTGGCGTGCATGTGCAGTAACTAACAGGTCCTTGCCGAGTGGCTTGGTGAGAGTGCCTTGGTCAGTTAGCGGGGAAGCGTGTGACTCGTGGCACGTTGCGTTTGTTCCCATCCTGCTTGCGTGTGGCCGAGGTTGGTTCATGAGTTTAACAAGTATTACGCACCTTCATCTTGCCCAGACAGACAGAACTGGCCGGCTCGGTTGCCTCAATTCGGAGCAATTCTAGGCGGTGATTCGGAGCCATTGCAACCTGTGCGGTTTGCATGGCTATGGGGAAGAACAACATTAGAAGGACCATTTGTCATTCATTGATGATGTGAAGTGGTTCTGCTTGGCCTGAGCATTTCTCCGCAGACCTACGAGGCCTCGTGGAAGCCAGGGGTTAGGGTTCACTATCCCCAGTCCTGAGGCATGACTCGCCTGAACTTGACCTCGGTCGATAGAAGATAGGGATAGATACGTGGGCTATAAAGAAGGAAAAGAGGAAAAAGAAAAAGAAGAAAAACCAAGTCTATCAGGGACAAGCCAAGCGGGGATCTTTTTGGACCGCAAATGAAGGAAAAGGCGATGTAAATAAAAGGCAAAGGCGCCCTCCAACACTTCGACAACACGCCACCCCACCAAACCTTACCCCGCCTCTGTTGATTCCTATTCCTCCGTCTTGGGGAAATACCAGAACGTAGGCAACCCGATCAACTTGTCTGGCCCCTCCCCCTTGCGCGAGTCTACGGCCAGCCAGGTCAGGAACCACTCGAACCCGGACTTCTTGAGCACCCCCTGGCTCCTATCGTTCCCGTCCGCCGTGATCGCGAGGAGCCGCTCCCTCACGAGCCCGCCCTCGGCCCTCGCCTCGTCTCCCCCGATCGTCCGCGGGTCGACCTCGATCTCGGTCTCCTCCCGCTCCAGCCGCTCCCACGCGCCGAGCCATCCCCTCAGGAACTCGGTGGCGAACCCGTTACCCCAGGCGTCCCTCTTGAGCATGTACCCGACCTCGGGCCACCCCAGGCTCGACCGCAGCGCGTGGCAGCCGCCGACGCCGATGAACTCGCCCGTCTCGCGCAGGCAGATGGCGAAATTGTAGTGCGACTGGTCCCGCGGCGGGAGGAACGCCCGCAGCCTCGTCCAGGTGAGCTCCTCGTCGGCGTCCGGCACGCCCACGGCCGTCCAGTACATCACCTCAGGCTCGGTGCGCAACGCGCGGTAGGCCCCAAAGTCGTCCTCGGTCAGAGCGCGCAGGACAAGCCGCTCCGTCGTAATGGGCTGGCGGACGCTATTGGGTGGGAAGGGCTGCCGCGGGCGGGTGGTGCGGACGCGGATAAAGGTGCGCGGATCTGGCTCCGTGCCCGGGGTTGGGCGTTGCTCCGAGGAGGAGGAGAGCTCCGGTGCGGCGGACATATCGGACTCCGCGTTTGCCTGCCCTCTTGATGTGGGGTCTCCCTCGGGAGGTTGATTTTGAGGTTCGGATGAAGCAAAGAGACCACCTGGGCTGGTTTCTTCGGCGGTGAGTGGAGAAGAAAAGCATACACCGAGGCGTGGATATGTTTATGAAAGAGAAAAAAAATTACGGGAAAATCACACTAGCAAGGTCGCCCAAAGCCTTCTTCTTAGACCTTCGTGCCTCGTACCGGACATTGTTCAAGTGACTCACGCGGGGAGCCCCGTTGCGACGACAAAATAGCCTCATGTAAGTAACCTAGCTTCCTCTTTTGGAGTGGAACATGCACCATATATGTACCAGTCCTCATCACTCGGTCGGCCCAGTCTGAGCAGGCCGGATCAAAAAACTCTCCGCTTTCATGGGTCGGCGGATGGCATAAGGAATCCACTTATCGAGGCCCGTCGGACTTGTTAATCCCCCGACTGCCACCCATAGCATCGAGGCTTAGCCTGCTGTCAAATGAGCAGCGGCAATTGAATACGCGCCCGCAATTGCACTCCCACCAAGGATGGCCGAGCGAAACTGGCAGACTTGCTCACAAACAACGCAGAACCCGTGCTTGACCATTTATTCATTTCATGCTCGTCCTAGGGAGCAAATGCAGGATATCCCGTTTTTCCTGATGAACACCTGAAGAACCTGCCAACCCCAACCACAATCATGAAACCGCTCAAGCAAAAGTGGACGGGCGCTTCGCGCTGAAGAGCTTCTTGTTGTTGATCTTGGGGACGCGGTGCGGCAGAGGGAAAGAGAGGTTCTTGGCAACGAGCTGCTTGATGTAGGGGCGTCTGATGTCCTCGGTCTTCTCAAGCTCGACAACGCGGAGAATCTGTGTCCATGTCAGATATTCAGGCTTCCAGACGACTGCTATATCCGGGGGGGCGCTCGTACGTGGATCGACCTGAAGCGGGCACGGTGGCGGGCGGCCATGTCGGCATAGAGAGCCTCGACGGCAGCGGTCCTCGAGGTCTCACGGTACTCCTTATACATGTTGTGGGTGCCGGACCGCGAGTCGTAGCGGATCCAGATGCCAAAGTTCTTGACCTTCAGGGGGTGCTTCTCGGAGATCTGGTCAAGAATCAGCACCGAGTCCGAAACCGCTTCGTATCCCAGCTGCACGTACCACATTGACGCTGACGATCTCACCAGTGGCCTTCTTGACCTTGCGAAGGCCACGAAGGAAGTACCAGAAGCGGGACTTGGCAACGACCTCGTTCGGCGCGAAAATGCGCATGCGGTAGAGGCTGGGGTTGGGGTTGGCCTCCGTGGGCAAGTGGCGCCCAATCACCTGGTATTCCTGAAGACGACCTGAACCACGATGTCAGCGTACACGGCCCCAGCCCAGCTTGCGCGCAATGTACAAGAAATAAGGCCGACGAAAGTCGTATCGCTAGTCGAAAACCATCGGCAGGAAATGTGGTCGAGGTTGTTGGCAACTAGGCAGGCTTAATGACGCCCTTTTAATCCCGACTTCCAAACCAAGTCCGCGCCATCGTGACACCTTCGATTCGATAATAGACCACAACATATGGTTCGGGCCTCCCCGTCCTTGTAATCGACCGCCCAAAGATGGTGACATTTACATCGAATCTCCAATCGTGGGTCGGTGCTCGAACTCGTAGCCGGCGATGCAATGACTTGACGACAGTGAAAACAAAAACTGCTTACCCATCTGCTTGAACGTTAGAAAATATCTCCAATGCCAGGTTTGGGCGGACAACGGGAACTTACTGTGATTATTTCCCGCTGCGGATCACGAAGTCGTTGGTGAGCTGTCGGAGTCCTGAATTAGCGATCGCGAAAGCTGGAAAAAATTGGGTGCGCCTGGTTTAGGGCTAGGAGCGCTTGGACCAGCCAGGTATTCGCCAAGCCAGAAGATTGTGGCGGTGCGAAGCCAAGAGGCACAAAGCGCCACAAAGTGTGGGGTTATCATGTTGTGAGAGGGACACCACTGCCCAATCAGATAACTAACCCCATCCAAAACTCACCTTCACTGCAACATCAATGCATCCCTGCCGCACGAACAACAGCGACAACAACAGCAGCAGCAGAGCTGCTGGCAGCAGAGCAGCAGCAGCAACAACTAGACAGTTTTTGGCAAAACTCCGAAACAGCTGCATTTGGTTGACTTTGAGTGTCGGAAGCACGGTAACCTTCGTATATCGAGTCCCAGCTTATTGTCAGAGAAAAGAGATACGAGACTACGGTTTACCACCCGTTCACCTCAACTCTCAGGAACACTTGGCGGGGCAGTAATCAGTTGCATCCACACCGACCTCGTCATAGCAAGCGACCTCAGCATCCCCAACATGGAGATCGGTCCCGCCTTGTACGACAGATTTGCCGAGGCTCTGAGCAGTGGGAATGGCTATCGACTTGCTGAAACATTATCGCCAGACATCCCAAACGAACAATTGAGGAAGGTGTTCAAGAGTCAAAATGTTCAGAATATCAAGAACGTTCTCAGGCGCGGTCTGCAGGGGAATGCTGCCCTCGCCCTTGATCATCAAACCCTACAGGGCTGGGTCGATGTATACGCGGCATACTGGAATGCCACGGGAGTCCTTCTGACGGCTCGGGAGTCAGAGAGCGACGGCAGCAAGGTGGGTGCCTCAGAATCTCCAAGTCGCTCCTTGTCGCCGTC
Organism: Thermothelomyces heterothallicus; assembly: GCF_042370625.1. Lineage (NCBI taxonomy): Eukaryota > Fungi > Ascomycota > Sordariomycetes > Sordariales > Chaetomiaceae > Thermothelomyces > Thermothelomyces heterothallicus. The sequence goes on along the minus strand of NW_027192586.1, from coordinate 388,619 downwards.
CAAATATGTCGAGTTGATCGCTGAGTCCTGTTGTAGTCGTCGGACCTGGTGTGGACAAAGGTCTACGAGGTTTGGACTGAACTCCTCAACGCCCTTCTTCGGGGTTACCAGAACTTTGGTTTCGAAGCTTTCACCATCCCCTGCCTGTATGTGGTGTGCAAGTATCTGCGTGTTTTTGCCATTCAAGCGGACGAGGAGCGGAATAGAAACGCCCCCTTCGACAATGGTGCAACAACTTTCCAAGATGACTTCGACCCAGAGACCAACAAGAATCAGAAGTTGGAAGATTGTGCGCGAGTCTTGTCCAGAGTTTTCATGATTTGCCAAACAGATCGGTACGCAACATTCTCCTTCTATCCGATCACCACTACAGAGTCTCACCATGGTCCAGGGCACCACTCGAAGAATCACGAAAATGGGGTAGCTACTACATCGCCAACCTCCTTCTCAAGACTTACTTCCGATTGAACTCAGCGTCCCTTTCCAAGAACATTCTGAACAGCTTGCGCGCCGGTGGCCGGGATATGCCGGACTTCTCCCTCTTTCCAAAGTCTCAACAAGTAACATTCAAGTATTACGAAGGAGTCCTGGCTTTCCTGGAGGAGAACTATATCCAGGTACTGTCATTGGTTCCCGCGAAACAGTCTAGAGGACTACTAACGATTCCCGAGGCCGAGGAGTGCTTGACCGAGGCGTGGAATCTGTGTCACAAGAACGCAATGAGGAATAAGGAGTGAGAATGTCCATGCCCAGTCACTCCGCTCGCGGACTAACATACCCAGGCTTATCCTGACATACCTTATCCCATGCCATCTCATCAAGAGCCACACCTTGCCGACCAAAAAGTTGCTGGAGCCGTTCCCAAGACTGCAGAAATTCTTCCTTCCTCTCTGCCGGTGTATCAAACGAGGAGAGCTTCACAAGTTCGATCTTGCGTTGCAGGAAGGCGAGGACGAGTTTGTCAAGCGCCGCATCTATCTTACCTTGGAAAGGGGCCGCGATATCGCGCTGCGGAACCTACTGCGGAAGGTCTTCATTGCCCGCGGGTTTGAGGAGGCCAAAGAAGGAGAAAAGCCCGTTCGTCGTACTCGCGTGCCCGTCGCTGAGTTCGCCGCCGCGATCAGCTTGGGCAGCCAGGAGAAGATTGACAACGACGAGGTTGAGTGCTTGTTGGCCAACATGATATACAAGGTAAGCCAAGTTTGCGCATAATGTTCCCCCAAGAGAGATGTCGATGGTCTCCTCGGAGCCGATGAAGGCGTGCCCCTTCTCCTTCCATCAGCAATCAGAGCCTACAATGTGAGGCCAGGCGCAACGCCCAGCAGCTCTGATGATGCCTGACGCCCAGTGCTGCCTTGTCGGGAACTCGAGTGTCTGCCCAAGGAATCCTAGGCAGCATCACCGCGATCCAAACACACTGATTGGCACAAATCGTTGCCCCAGCAATGAGTCATTTTGCTAATTGCCGTTCAGGGTCACATGAAGGGATACATTTCACGCCAGCACGGCATTGTCGTGCTCAGCAAGTCAGGGGCATTCCCTGGCACGGGCGTATGAGGGGTTGAGGATTGCTTTCTTAGCGAGAGCAGTCAACAAATCCTGTTTTTTGCCGGCTCGCCGACCCATGGTATCAATCAAGAAAGCGCTGAGGAAAGTGCACAAGGGCCGGTTCCGTGCGCGAGTTAGACAAATGTGATGGCACAGTCCTGGATTCGACGGGATGAGACAGAAGAGGCCACACCGTGATTATTGAGCGGCTGACTTCGTGGGCTGCACAATATTTATCGCGTGCTTTTAGCATCGGAAAGCACGGGATGCTCGTGAAATTTCGGTGACTGATTCAACCGACGCGGTCTGTGACGCGGAATTGGACTAAACAGCTAACACCCCTTGGTCTCCTACCGTAGGACAGGCGACCGAGACGGGAGAGCGAAAGGCTGGATGCCTTGATGGATGATAATGTTTACACTTCCAAACTCCGACAAGAGTGCCGAGATGCGAAACCGTGGCCCTTCCTCCAACAACCAGCGCAGCCAACTCGCCCCCTTGTACGAAGTAGACTCTTAGTTGGCAGTGGCATGGGTTGCTCCAGAAACGCCCAATCAGGTAACGAAGCACAAACAATCGCCACTCGTTTTCGTTTCGTCTCGCCTCGCATCAAATCCACACCCCTGCCTTTCCTGTCAAGAATTTATTGATTCCTCCTGCCCGTCCTCCGTTCTAGTGTAATCCAGGCATGCCGGGTGGTGGGATGGGAAGCCGCCAAGAAATTCACGCCTGTTCACGCGTCCCACACGCGCACAGTTCGCGCGCCACGGTGTAAGCTGGCACGGGCTGGTTTAATGGCTTGCATATCGCACGCTCGGCAAGCACCCGCTGTGAATCTCCAACAAGTGACTCACTCACGCTGCTGATCAAGCCGCATGCATACCATTAAAAACGTAACTGTCTCACAGCAGGCGATGATAGGTTTTGTCGGTCCTCGTCGACGGTCGTGACTGAAGAAACGTGTTACGTCCCCTTTAATGTTCAGAACCCCGTTTCAGGCCAACCCATTTGGTGTATCGTGTCTCCTGGTTCGGCGACACTCGGTGTCCGTTTTCGAATTGCTGCTTTTTTTTCTTTTCTTTCAAAGAAAAAATGACAAACGGAGTACTCCGTATAATTACTCCTTAAAATTACAGTGCCAAGAGATTCAACACCCCTGAAAGTCATTTCCAACCCGGACAAGCCGGGGCGTAAAATTCTGAGCCGCGGAGACACCCGGTCTGGCGGTTTTTTGTTAGTTAGTGGTGGCCCACAAGATCCGTTGTAATGGATCGGTGGGTCCGTGAATTGCTTTCTTTGCCCGACGGCGTCGCCGGGAGGTTCACGCCAAGAAGGATCAGCTTTTTCACATGCAACATCACGGAATGTGCAAGATTTCGACAGAATTCTGGTTGCTCGGTGATATTATACTGTATAGTGAAGGAATGAGCACCAGGAATGTTTTTTTTTTTGGAGATCATCCTCCTCTGGGCGATCTGTCCTTTTCAGAACAATGCCTCCAACACCCTAGTGTAGAACATATGATGAATGAGAGCGAGAAGCAAAGATTGTCTCAGGTCTCCTCACACTTTCACATCTCCGCCATCCCGCTGCTTACCAGACTCAAGTATCCCGAGATTTCATCACCAACGAAAAAAGAAACACCGGACACTGAGATCTCCGCCCAGAAAAATAATCAAAAAGCCTATACCCCTGAAAGCAACCGTCTCTGATACACGGCATCTCTCATGCAGCAGGGGTATGCCATCATCCTGCCCCAAATGAATCCCATGAGAACGCAAACTGCCAAAACCGGAAATCCTCCGCCGCCCAAACAAGGTCGTGTCATGAGGGTATGCTGTTGTACAAGTTTGAAGGTTATGGGAGAGGAAGAAGAGCAGAAGTGAGACCAACTCCAACATGTAAAAGTAGGAAAACAAGGAAACAAAGAAACAAAACCCAAAGAACCCGCCCTGATGCACCGTTATCATGAAGCGATGATGGAACATGTCTATACCCAAGCCGGACCCGGAAAAAAATTATTATACCGTATTAAGTGAAAAAATGGAGTCGTGTGTAGAGAATCGAAGAGGCCCGGGGGGGAGGGGGTTGTAGTATCGTCCATCGCAGAGTCGAGAACCCCATAAGGGGCAGGTATCATTGTTGTTGAGGGGTGTTGAAAACTGGGTATCAATCGTCTCGTAAACAGGGGTGGCAAAAGAAAGTGAGATGGGAGGCTAGAAGGGACGGCCGCTGCGAGGAGTACGAGGCGTGCTACTGTTTGATGATGATTTGTTAATGCCGAGTTGAACCGAGCAAAGGGAACTGTCTGAACTTACGCAGCGCTCGAGATGTCGTCGACGTGGTTGCAAAGGGCAACAAACAGGTCAAAGAAGAGTTGAGTGCCGCCGTTGAACATCTCGAGTTGCATGGTGCCGCTGCGCTTGAAGGTGTTCCGGCTGCGGATGATGAGGGCCAGGTAATGGGCGCGGAGCTTGGAGTCCGTGTCGGGGGTGTTGGCGTAGGCGTAGCGGGCCGAGGCCAGGATGGTGCTGGCCTGGATGCCGGACTGGAGACCCTGCTTGCGCAAAGAGATGCGCTTCAGCTCCTCGAGACCGTACTTTTCGGCAGCGCAGTAGATGGCCGTGTCCTTGAGCAACTCGCCCTCGACGCTGTGGTGGTAGATGGTGGCCTCGGAGCGGCCATCCTCGCCAGCCTCTTCCAGCTCCCACGAGTTCCTCTTCTTGTTGAACACCAGCCGCGGGTAGTAGTCTCCCTTGTAGAGGTATTCGAGAATGGATGAGAAGACTTCGGGCTCTTCGTCGGGCAGCGAGATCTTCTTGGTCTGCGAGTCCATCAACTGGTTCCTCAGGACGCTCTGGAAAAAGGGCGAAGCGCTGAGGATGTTCTCATGGGCGGCGAAAATCCTCTGCTCCTGGCCGACGACAAGGGTGACGATGGCCGAGACGGAACCGCTAGAGCCGCTTCACGTCAGCATCTCTTGCGTACTCTATAGGGGGCCGCATCGGCAGGCGGGCAACTCACCCCAGGGTAGTCTCGGATGTACCAGCGTTGGAGACGGTGCCAGCACGGCGGCGTCCCAACTCAACAGGCCTCTTCGAGATGCCAGCTTCCTTGGTGAAGGACGAGCTTGCCCTCCTGTGCCTCCCAGACTTGGAGACGCTCTTCGTCTGAGACGGCTCGAAGCGTCGAGAGAACATGTTGACTTGACCCACTACCCGAGTCGGTTGCCCGTCTTCTCCACCGATGTCTCTGCCAAATTCGGATCAACGGCCTGTCAACGGTGTCGACAACGACTCAACCCGACCCAAAAACTCTGGGGTCCTCGTTGATGTCCGCCGTGTTCGAGATCGCGATGCCCTACGGCGGTGTGGGGGGAAAGGATGATGATGCAGCAGGCCCGAAACAGAAAGATGCAACAATGCAAACACCAAAGGATAAGATGAGATGAGATGTTAAAAAAAACAGGAAAAATGAAAGATCCCGATGTTGATGGCTCGATGATTTCTCGATGAGCGATGACCTACCTTCTTAAGCAGCGCTCAAGGTGGGCTTAGAATGAGGATGGTTGAAAATTTTTCCCATCTCATTTCCGCCGAGGCAAGTCCCAGGGCTGATTTTTAAAAGTTGGGAGGGATGCAGAGATGCCTGGTTATCACGGGTGGGCACATTGTCTCGGCGGCCGGAAAAGGCAGTATTAAGCTAGTTAACGGTGTGTAAAAGAACCAGGCAGGTACACTAGTTCAAGTATAGAGTTATCCCGTCACTCCCTTGCGGGTACGGAGTGACTTGGTATCCAACGTGATTCGACGCGTTCGGAACGGGTCTGGGGAAAGTTAAAGCAACACGCAGTCACCTGACTCACTTACCGCTTTGAGGCAAGCTGGACCAGATTTTGCAGGAACGGGTCAGAGCCTGTCCCCTGCAAAGGTGCGTTCGACATGGTTCAGCAAGGGGCGGAAAAGCAATCCGGACGGAGCCATCGACAGTGCGAGACATGGGATGCTTTCGGAACGATTCGGGGCTTCCATGTCTCCATGTGCTCAATGCCGTGGAAGTCTACACTAGTGTATGGCGCTAGGCGAGGCAGGTGCGGAAATGCCAGGCGGTCGACGGCTTTCTGGAAGAGGCTGAAGAAATTGGAATGCTACCCTCCGATGCAAGGCTACTGAGGCACGGTCACCCGCGTGTGAACTTTTGCTAGCCGACACCTCGCGAGGCAGCAGCAGGCAGAAGCGATGACGAGGCAGAAGCTGGTACAAGGACGCGATGGCATGCTTGAATCGGTGAACAATCGCTCCAACAGCGACAACTCTTTGGTCCAGTCGCGGCGACAAATGGATGGATTGCTGGACCGGAACATCGGCCAGGAGCTGTGTTCTGAGATTCTTGGCGACTAAGGTGGATTCGCCCGTCTTAAGATTAACTATCTAACTAACAGTATTGCACTTGAGGGTGAACTGGGGGCCCACTGAGAGGCCTGCTCCCCAGGAGCAGTGCGCAACCCGAGCACGCAACGCTCAGCGCGACCCTTGCAGAAAGTCGCAGAGCACGGAGCAAAAGGCCGTTCAGCCGTGCCACTTGGTTAGTTATTGACGAGGCAATCAGCCAAAGGATCTTCACGCGGCTTGCACGGAGGAACTTGTGTAATAACGTTACATGGCTTTGGCACGACCCGAACCCTCGTTCCCCTTCTCGACCCAATTGCTGGACCTTCCCGGACATGATCTCCCAGGGTCTTGAACAGGGGCCTTCTCGAGATGAAGCCACTTCAAAAAATTGCCGCCACAATCGAGAATGATTGTAAAAGAAATTTCGACACCAAGATTCAAAGGGGAGGGGGAGAAAAAAATTCTCAACCACTCTTCCACGCGCTCTGGGTCATTTCCAAGAGGGCCTGGGCGGCCAACCTCTTCCCATCCCCCCTGGCGATGGCCTGCTGGTGGAATGCCACCGGCACAGTTCGCTTTTCGACGGTTAGCCCTAGGTCCACACACCTTCGGTAAAGACGCTCGCTCTGTTCCTTCGGCACGAGTTCGTCTCTTTCGGCCTCGAGGATGTAGACCATTGGACCCGGAACACCCTTCTCCTCGGAAGCCTGGGCGATCAGGCCCAGGTTCTCCCAGCTGTCTAGGTGGTTCCGGAGAAATGGCCACAGGTATCGGTACGGTAGCCACTTTTGGGGGTATAGGGTCGCCAACATGGCCCTGATTGACACAAACGGAGTCTCGAGAAGGAGGCCTCTGATCGGCATCCCGGCTGGAACTCGGCCGGTGGCCGCGAGGTTCGTCGCTACCCCTGACCCGATGCTCTGGCCCCAGACGAGGAGGATGGGCTCGGCGGCCCCGATCCCGACCTTCCCGAAGACGCGTTCGTGGCGCTCGGCAATCCACCGCACGCCCGCTTCGGCATCCAGCCGAAGCCCCCGCTCCGAGGGCCTGCCACGCGAGGTCCAGTAACCTCTGTAGCTCAGGCAGACAAAGGTCAGCTCCATCGGCGCCAGCGCATGCGTCTTGCTGTCACTGACTGCCCGAAGGGTCCAGGATAGGTCGGGTAGCCGCGGTGGTATGGACGACGCGTTTCCTACGAGACCCCGTCAGCGTCTGGCTTCCAGATACGCGGGTCTTGAGGGCGGCCGACCCTGGAAGTAGAGCACATAGACATGGGCCGGGGCGGGCTGGTTCTTGGGCGCCGCAGCGGCCGGACGTCTTCCCTTCGGGAGAGGAACGGTCGTCACGGCCAGGGCCAGCTCGGTCCCGTCCTCGGCCACCGTTCTCTCCTCCATCCACTGGACGCCTCCACACATGCTTGCCCAGTTCGCTATCTGCTCCCTGCGCGAGGTGGGCGGCAGTCCGGGCATGTAGATGATCTTGTTCTGGAACACCACCATCATGATGCACTTCCTGGCCAGCGCCGTCGTCAGAGGTATTGTTTCTTTGCACGACATGGCCCTCATGGCACGTACCAAACCCACAGGCCCACCAGCAGTCCGGTGAAGATAACCGGCGGCAAGAGAACGGTTGGAATGTGGATGCTGCGACAGCTCCTCCTCCCTGCGAGCACGGCCCGCGGATGATCGGCTCCCACCAATCTCTGGCACCGGACAGATGCCCAAAGAGGCGTCGAAGTGAGGCGACTGCTGCTGATGCTGCTGCCACTGCGGTGCAGCCGACGACACCACAGCCGCCATTGGATCCCCCGCAGCCCGGGCATCCGATTCGGAGGGATCATGGCAGGCGAACCACGCGTTGGCCACGATGGCGAACCAGCAAGACAACGGGGCGCAATTGAAGGCATGCTAACCCCTGCCGAGGAGGAGTGGAAGGCGTTGGCGGTCGTGATGGACACGGGAGAATCTCGCCCTGTGCAGGTACCTGTTAGGTCCGTATCTGCTCAAATCCCATGGCCTAATCGTGTGTGTGTGTTCGCCTGCAACTCGTCAAAGCCGTTCTGCAGCTAACGAACTCCGTCCTGCCTGTCAGGCGTTGTGAATTATTAGACTACACTGCGGCCTTGGCTGGATTGGGCTGGCCTGGTTGGGTGGGAAAAATTGATGTTCGGGAGTCCTGGCGTGGTTGTTGTCGAGATGCAATTCGTCCAAGGCGTTGGAGGCGAGGTCCATCGTTGGATGGCTGCTCGATGGAAGTCACGTCAAGGAGTGTTCGTTCGTATACTACATAATTACATACCTGGTCAGGTACGGCAGGTCCAGCAGCCTCTTAGAATCGTGGAAACTTTTTGGGCGGGAGAAAAAAATCAATGGATCAATCATATGCAGAACAGATGTCTGCAAGCTAGACGGGCATTGGATCAGCACCAGAAATTCTAAATAGTATAAGAAATGCAGCTTTGGACAGCAGTTTTCTTCATCAAGCGTACTTACGCTATAACAAGAAACAGAGTGCTACCGCCTTGGAACAAGGTTTGGTGACACCGAGTCCGAAGCAGTGGAGCGTGGGTCAGCAGCTGACCATGCTGCTGCCGCTGCTGCTGCTGCCGGCAAGTTACACGACGTGCGGAGTACGGAGTATATACGGATTACATACACTACCGGATGAAAGGTATGAGTGAAGTGATTGCAAGGCAGCGTAAGGTATTAGGGATGTGTAACTCCTTCGTTCGTAGATGGACCCACTGAAATCAGTGTTTCGCTCATTGCGCCCGCTCACCGATAGCCTTACGATAAGGCAGGGCACCCCTCCTCGAGGACGGGACGGAGCGGCTGCGCCAGTTGGTCGGGCCATCATTAACACTGCAGCAACAATAAACTGGGGGAGTCACTTCTACAGCACTGCGTCGCACACACCGCCAAACAAGCAACTTTCTCAGGGTCCCCCTGGTCCATTCTTTGAAGGTGTCCCGCGAAGTCGAACGACGATTGGGAAACAACAACCATCTCGCACCGCCATTCGAATCCTCGAGCTCCCTCGGTTATCCCCATCCACGGCAAAGCTCATTCGATCTCGCGACCTGCGCAAACGCGTACCCGTAACACACAACACTCACACACACATCGCTAGCCAGCCATGCCCGCGCCAGTCGAAGAAGGGAACCGCTCACCGGGACAACACATCGAACTAGTCGACGACAACCCTTCCCCACGGCACGATGGCGAAGCGAGCCCCGGGCTCAGAGACAGCAAGGGCTGGGACGGGAAGCTGCGCGTTCCCAAAAACGCCCTCCTGGCGAATCCAGAAGCGCTCTCGGACCCGGAGTATTCGGACGAGGACAACGTTATCCCCGGCGAGGAGGTTGCCGCGGACGAAGGTACGGAGAGCGGGCGGTTGACCCTGGATATCCCGATTTGAAGAGTAGCTAAAAACAGGGGAAAAAAAAAATATTCGCATTCCAGACATTCTCGACGGCGAGGACTCAGACACGGATGAGATCATCTGCACCCACTCGCGAATCAAGTCGATCCCCGCCCTCCGCCTAGAGAGGTTCAAGAGGGTCGCGCGCATCTGCCTGCGCCAGAACCTGATCCAAGACATCGAGGGCTTCTCGTGCGTCGCCTCCACCCTCAACGACCTCGATCTCTACGACAACCTCATCTCCCGCATCCGCGGCCTCGACGACCTCGTCAACCTCACCTCTCTCGACCTCTCCTTCAACAAGATCAAGCACATCAAGCACGTCTCCCACCTGACCAACCTGACCGACCTCTACCTGGTGGCCAACAAGATCTCCAAGATCGAGGGCCTGGCGGGCCTCACCAGGCTGCGCAACCTCGAGCTCGGCTCGAACCGGATCCGGCAGCTCGAGAACCTCGAGACGCTCGAGTCGCTCGAGGAGCTCTGGGTGGCCAAGAACAAGATCACGTCGCTGACGGGCCTCGCGGGCCTGCCCAACCTGCGGCTGCTGTCGATCCAGTCGAACCGGATCCGGGACCTGTCGCCGCTGCGCGACGTGCCGCAGCTCGAGGAGCTCTACATCTCGCACAACGCGCTCGCGTCGCTCGAGGGGCTCGAGCACAACACGCGCCTCCGCGTGCTCGAGGTGTCCAACAACCAGATCGCCAGCCTCCGCGGCCTCGGGCCCCTCGCCGCCCTCGAGGAGCTCTGGGCCAGCTACAACCAGATCGCCGACTTTGCCGAGCTCGAGCGCGAGCTCGCCGACAAGCCCGCCCTCACCACCGTCTACTTCGAGGGCAACCCGCTCCAGCTGCGCGCCCCGGCCCTCTACCGCAACAAGGTGCGCCTCGCCCTGCCCCAGGTGAGGCAGGTCGACGCAAGTAAGTTCCTGCCTGTTCTCGTTTTTTTCTTTTTTTTTCTTTTTTTTCTCTTTCCTTCTTCTTCCTCCTGACCCCCTCCCCCTCCCTCTTTTTTTTT